>NW_020174560.1:219824-254901 GCF_003031525.2 Neophocaena asiaeorientalis asiaeorientalis
TGCATGTAGGATCTAGTTCCCTGACTGGGGATTGATCCTGGGATCCCTGCATTGGGAGTGGGGAGTCTTAGCCACTGGTTCACCAGGGAAGTCCCATGTTCTCATATTTCTATAAAATTTTAGAACATAATTATAATCATTCTAAAGTCTTTGTCATAATTGTGAGATCTCTGTCATCTTTCTATATGTTTCCATAGATTTTTTTATCCTGGTTTTGAGTCATATTTTCCTGCTTTTTCACATGTCTAGTAACATTTGATCATATGATACACATTGTATATGCTACATTGTTGATAATATAGATCTTTTTGCCTTGTTTTAAAGATTTAAATTTTGATTTGTTAGAAAACTACTTTTTTAGCCCATCAGCTTCATTTTTTGGTCTTATTTTTCAGGTTTGTTAAAATTCCAATGTCTTAGCTGGACTCTCGGTTCAACTTAGACTTTTAGTTCATCTCACAGCTCCCCAATCTCTATTATTTGCAAAGTCTATAGACAGAGAATCATCCTGAACATTAACTGCTTAATACTTCATGGAAGAATCAAGACAATTCCTATGCAGATTTCTGGATCCCCTTCCCTGTGCAGCTTCCTCCTTTCTGTTAGTCTGCCCAAAAGCTAGATATCCAGTCTTCTCAGTAACTCCAAATTCTGATCTCTGTCTTCTTAGCTCAGTAAGATGTTCTGCTTAACATAGGCTCCACTTCCCTGCACTGAGGTCCAGAAGTTCCTCCAGGCAGAAAATCAATGCAATTGTAGCCCTAACCTCATGTGTATTCCTTGCCTCTGGAATCACAGACCTATGCTATCTATTGTTCAATGTCTGAAACCAGTTGCTTCATATATTTTGCCCATATAATTGTGTTGTTTATGGTGGAAGAACTAATCTGGAATCAGGAGCTTGGTCATGGCTTAGAGAAGTCCTAAAGCTGCTCTTTCACCCTACTTATTTCAGGACCTTTGTAAAGTCTAAAATTCCTTGTTCCTTTTATGTTTGAGTCATGTTGTTATACATAACACCTCCCAATCACAGTCAATAGACAATTTCCTGGTGTTTAGTGTTCACTTATTGAAAGATTTAGCCCCTAGTTTATAGACATCTTATTTACCTCCTGTGTTACCAATATCTCAAGAGACATCAGTGTCCATCTAGTGACATAAAACATCCTGATCCTCAGTTCTTTAATCTGTTTTTCTTCAAAAGCTTTTTATTCTCCTTCAGGTCTGTGACTCATTTTTATATTTACTCTCTGGATTTTGTCATCACTTGAAATATGTTTTACCTCTTAAATAATAAATTCAGAAATCTACCTCTTCAAACAAAGCCTTCTGTTCTTTTACTAAGCTACTCCCAGATCTTCAATCATTTGACTTCCTTAGGACTTCTAATGTATACATATTTATATTCACTGTCTCTCTACCATTTCCTTCTGACTTGATTTCTTTTGCTGTGCATCCGATTCCATTTCAACAACATTCTTGCCAAGACCCTCAGCAACCACATTTACTTGACTCCTTGCACCCTGCCCTACCAAAACAAAAAAATACAAAACATGATACTCAGTTTCCATCTACTTACCTTCTCCGTTGTAGGCTGCTAAACTTTGAACAAAAATAGCACCTTACTCAGATTAGTGACACTGAAATTTGTTTATGATTCACTACTTCCCATGAGGCTTCAACTTGTCACAACACTCCTGTATTTCTTTTGTTATGTTCCTTTCCCATTTAACACAGAAACTATGTCAAATATATTTACTTCTTATACCTGACTTACTCACTGTCTCATTCTCAGTCAATGTCCTTCTCTGAATAGCAGTCATCAACTAATGAATCTTTCAGTTCCTCCTACCAAACTGTCAATATTAGCAGTCATCCTGCCCATCTCTCCTGTGACAGTGGAATGTGTCCCTTCTACCCAAGTTTTCTCATCCTACCCATGATATGCATTCTTGATATCTCTTTATCTTCAAATATTCTCCCTCTAGTGACTTCTTTATGTTAGCATCTAAATATATTCAAGTCTCTGTTCCCATAAGTCTCTCTTGAACCCAGTTCCCTCTAACATTATACTATTTCTTTCCTCTAGCTCATAGAGAGGCTATAGAGGCAGACTATCTCAGTGTACATCCCAGATCTGCCACTTTTTAGTTAGTTACAATTAATGTAATATTGAGCAACTCATTTACCCTGACTGTGGTTTCTTCCTCTGTAATACCTACCTCATAGGATAGAATAAATGCTAATATATATGAAGCATTTGTAAATGACTCGAAGATAAAATGCTTAATAAGTATTGGTTATAATAATCCTTGTTATTATTAATTAAGGCAAACTTCCTGAGAAGATTGTTAATACAAGTTGCATTTACTTTCTTATCTCCATCTCAGCACTCAGCAATCTGGCAGCTGTGTCAAACGTTTGGTGAAATGTTCTTGCTAAGACATTTACTCAATCCAACAGGTATTTCTGTCTTTAACTTTCCTGACTTTAGGCAGTATTTGACATTGCTGATCATTTTTACCACCTACAGCATTCTATTCTTTTTATTTCTGTGAAGTCACATTCTGGGTTTTCTTCTACCCTTTGAGTATTTCTTCTTACTATATTTCGCATGATTCCTTTGTAAAATTTTTATTTTAAGTGTTTTTAAAAGTCTTAAATATCAGGTTCTCCAGAATTCTCTTCTAAGTCTTCCTGATCTCATTACCCTTATTCTTTTAATACACTTGATGATTATTTATGAATCTTGGTCTTCAGCTGAAACCTGTCTCCTTAGTACCAGATCAATTCAGCTCCTAAAATCTCCACAGAAATCTTATATTTAGCACATATAAAATTTAACTCATCTTCTGCTTCCCTGAGCTGGTCATATATTCCTTAGCTCAACATTACGTAACATGGCCAGTGAAGAACTCCAGGGGCCACCATTCATTTTGCAGTAAGCAAGGGAGGGCAATTTATATAATATCCCACTTAAAGGTGCCCCCCTGGATTTGTATAATATGGTCATATATTTTGTAACTGAGTTAAAATCCCATATGTTATCTTGGTCTCTTCTCTCCATCATATCCTGTCAAGCACTGTCAACTCCAATTTCTAGTTCTTTCATAATGAGAGTGGTAATTACATTCCTTTAAAAATTGGTCTAGATATTGCAGACTTTAATTCCTTGCTTTCTGCCTTTCGGGTAGAAAGATTGGTATTTGGAAATGACTTTGCTGTAAGGTACAAGTCACTGTTTGAGACATCAAAAAGTAATTGTTAAACAAGGTTTTCTTACATCATGTAACCTGTGTTTAGTTTGCTCTTTATCATTAACCTTCCATCCTAAAATGCTGTTTCAAATACTTCCTTTGAATGCTCACATTTGAGAAATGCCAGAAGATAAACATTTATGCTATAAAATAAGTGGAAATGTCATTTTTAATATGTTCCAAATGTTTGGCACTTGTACTAATTGGGCCTAATCATATCATCTGGTGAGATTTCCTCTCCAAAGATAACTAAATTGGAATGACATAGTTGTAACAGCGAGTTCTTGGTGAAATAATCAGACATTTCCAATCTGAATGAATGGCTTTTGTGTCAAATGTTTCAGAGCTGAACCATTATGGGTTGTTTCCAGATTTATGTATCCCAGATGGAATGAAGTTCTCTTTTTTTCTTCACAGCTTCCACTTATTAGCAGGAAAAGTCATCACTTCCATCCCCTACCCCAAACATTTCATGGACCCTATTACCAAAAGTGTCAAGTCCATTGTCTATACCCTAAAGAACATTAATGCCATCTTGTTTGTTTGCTTGTTTCTCACTTTTATAACTTGAGGGTACTAATTAAATAATATTTTGAAGTTGTAGTTATTTTTGTGTGCCTATCACCATACTTGGTATTTCACACATAATATCGTTAATTTAACCCTTAGTGAAATGTGATAATTATCCATGTGGAAACAGATATAGATTGCATAATTTATCAAAAGCCTATAGAGATAAAACTAGTATGTGATTCTAAGTCTAACTCAAAGCAAGACCCTTATCCTTTACATCTTGCTGACTCTTCCAACAGTCCTCTGAGGGACAATACTACTTCAGATGTTAATAAAGAGCATTTCACTACAGTACTGCAAATTCCCTACTCTAACTATTCCACAGATGAGAAAACTGAGGTACTATGAGATTAAAAACTTTGTCTGAAGTCACATAGCCAATAAGTGGAAGAGTCTAGACTCAAGACATGTATATCTGAATACAAAATCTATTATTTTTCCACTCTGCCATTTGTTCTCTTTATGTGGGAAATTCTCCCCTTTATTCTTCACAATCAAAACTCTACCTATCCTATCCTCCAAGTCTTAACCCAAATAATATTTCCCTGAGCTCCTTCCTCTAAGCTCTAGTAGAACTTACCAAACTAGGAATCATGAGCATTACCTTGTACTGTGATGACATGTAAAAAAAAAAAAAATACAAACAATAGACTGTCTATGATATATTGGATATTTTCACATACATTACCTCATTTGACTCTCAAATTTGTCCTCATTATTCCAATTTTACCAAATATATTGAAGTGACTTCCTGAGAAATTACACATCTGCTAAGTGTCAAGTTTTGATTTAAACATAAGAGTTTATATGTTTTTCATTGGCAAAAATATGGAATTAAATAATAAACTACTAAGTCTATGGTGATTCTTACTTCAAGATTCCTTCTAGGCAGGTGATTCCTAACTAGAAAAATAAGAAGAGAGATAGTGAGGAGAAAAATCTAGGAGAGCATGATGGCCTGCAAGCTAAATGAAGAAAATATCTCAAGGAGAATGGTGGGCATTTGGTTCAAATCTTGCTGATACATCAAGTAGAATGATGACTCATAATCGATAATTAGATATGGCAATATGAAAGTCATTGGTGACCATCACTAGATTGTTTTTTTGTGGAGGGGGATAAATACCTGATGGGAATGCATTCTGAGAGAAGGGAGAAGAGGATTTAAAGACAAGAACCATAGCTGCCAAGAGAAGTAAGGAATCAGAATGGTATCTGGCACTGCAAGAGGCATCACAAAAAGTTTGTTTTAAGATGTAGAAAAATATAATGTGTATATATTTTTGGAAATGACCCTATAGAGAGTGAAAACTTGAGAAAATAGGAGAGAAGGGAACATTTCTGGTACAATGCTCTGGAAGATGCAAAAAGCAATGACATCAAATATAAAAGGTGGGGTAGCTTTAAACAAGAGCATGGATAGTTCATTTAAACAAGAGCATGGATAGTTCATTTATGCTAACATTCAAGAAGACAGAGTATGTAAAAACAGATGCTGGAGGGTGGATAGATGTGCTGATAGGAGTTTATAAAATTCTCTTCAAATCAGTTCTATGTTCTCAGTGAAGTAAGAAGCAAGGTCTTTAGCTGATAGTACAGAAGATGTGTAGGGGTTTAAGGAGAGAGGAAGAGGTATGAAAATTTTATCTAAAACATGAGAGGGTTAATAATCTTATTAACCAACACCTAATAAGATTTTACTGCACTAAGTATTCTACTGTCATATTTCAGTTAATCTCCACATCCATGGTGTGAGTTTACTACTCTTAGTATTCCCATTTCATAGATGAGAAAACTGAGTTCCATAGAAAATAGATAACTTACACTAAGTCACATAGTTTGAAAATGCTGACATCAATTTTTAAGTCCATCCTATATGACTTCAAACATGACACTTTTAGAACATGTTTTAGTATAAACATGTTTCCTTGGACATGCAAAGGTCTTAGAAGAATTAAAAAATATAAATTGACTGTCTTTTTTTTTGTGTGTGACAGAATATAACCACATAACATCTGGTTGTTAAAAAAAGTTATTTGATGAAATCCTTATTCTGAAAATTAAGCAAGAGATGGAAATATTCTAACTTCAATTCTAAGTTCAAACACAGGTCCTTGACTTCCTACTCTTACCTCTTTTGATGTGGAAACTGATATTCCATTTTTTAAATGTTGCAGATGGTAGGAAGTTGTGATTATTATAGTGTTAATTTCAAAGGTCTGTACATTCTACTTCCAGCAGCACAACCTAAGGTCCTGTTTGATTTTCAGCAGCTGATAACTGTTAGTTCTGAGTTTAAAAATAGTGTTGACTAGGGATATTTTCAGCAGCAAGTAACTGAAGGATCCAAATAAGTGTGACTTTAAAAAGAGAGATTTTTCCTCTCTTATATATCAAGCACTCTGAAAATAGACATCTCCTAGCATTGACTCACTATCTGTAAAATATCAGCCTCACATCTCTGATTCTCTTAGCTTTTTTTCTCATGCTCACAATATTAGTGCCACAAGTCTAGGCATCATAAACATTGAGACATGAAAGAGAAATAGATGCCACAATCAACAGCTGTCCTATTGATTTAATAAAAGGAAAGCTTTCTGAGAAACCTCCTGCCCTAACAGATATCAACTCACTTTTTACAAGCCAGAAATCTGTCAAATGTCTTCCAATAGCATAAAGGGTTGTTAACAAAGCATGGCCAAGGAGAACTGATTGGGAATGGGTGTTGGTGTTGTTAACCAAAAGTGCCTACCTTAGTAGTCATTCTAATTTAATCATTTTTACATGAACTTCTGCTGAGCCAAGGCCTCCCATCTTGTGTGTATATAATTTGGAATAAAAATTGAATAAAATATCTTGGAATAAAAATTGTAAGGTTTTGAATTACTTCATAAAAAATCTTATTTGATTCTGACCCGCATTCTTATTTGATAATAAGTTTAAACCTAGACTGATTTTTCTATCATATTGGTAACTCTTTCTACCTCAGTATCATATGCAAAAATGATAGGTACTCTTGTATCTCCATCAACATCATAAAACTCTGATAGAGTTATAGTCGTGTAACAGTAGAAAGGGAACTGACCTGAAAAGCAGACAAAGATTGAGTCAAGAATATTGAAATACAATAGTAGCATAGGTGTAAAGAAATCAATATAAAGGATCTAATTATACAATTTTAATTTATATATTTTCCGCTTGGACAAATATCCCCACCTACTTTCAAATTATATTGAAATATATTTTAAAAGTCACATTCATGCTTTATATGGAATGAGAACACAGACATGTATTTCTACCTTTTAGTTGCCATATGGAAGAAAGAGTTCTGTGTGCTGGGGAAGGGTGTAATGAAAAAACTAAGAAGGTAATAACCACAATCGTATGCTAAAATTATTGAGTACTTACTTTGAGACAGATAGTGCCAAGTGCCTTAGGAATATCAATTCACTTGTTCCTTGTAACAGTCTATTAACCAATGAGGCACATTTTACTGATGAGGCACAGAAATATTGATTAATTTTATGAAGGTCGCACAATCAATAAGAGCAAAGTCAGGATTTAAATCCAAAAAGTCTGGCTCCAAAGTCCATGTTTAATAGAGCAGAACAAACCTGAGTAGCTCTAACCCTTGTGCTCTTTTGCCTGTGCTTAGTCATGCTGGCTCTGCACCTTTGTCTAGTCAAACAGTATAAGAAGGTTTCCTTTAGCCTAAAGTATTCTTAATAGCCTTTTCTTAAGCTTCTGCCTCCAAGGCTTGATTTTTAAAACCATAACACTTTTCATTCACATAAAGATAAAAGGTTGCAGAACAGAAAATAACACTTGTCTTGGTAAAACTTTACAGGAACATAGTGACCAGACCTAAGTGGACAGCTGCAAGAACAAAGGATTATCACATCCCCTCTAGGGTCTTGGCAGCACCAAGAAGTCTGCAACAACCAGCCACACTCTCTCCCCTTTTGATACAAAAGAAGCTTGAATTCTAACTCCAGTAAGATGGTTCTTTGGAACACTAGTTCACCAACTTCTCTTTCTGCTGGCTTTCTGAATAAAGTAGCTATTCTTTACCCCAACACTGCATCTCTTGATTTATTGGCTTGCATGAGGCAAGCAGTACAAGTTTGGACTTGGTAACACATGTACTAACCTTTAGACTACATGCCGAGAAGGAGATTGTGGTTTAAGTCAAGGGGCCAAATAACTTTAATACAAGTCTCAATAAGTTTTGGCAAAACAATATGGCAAGAAAGATCAAAGTAAGGGACAATGGCAAAGGCTTCATGGAGGTCACAATTTATAAAATGGGCCTTAAGGATGGATTTAATTTTAGTAGGCAGGGATGGTTTGAAGATAAATGAATCTAGAAAGAATAGATATCTTAAGCAACAACAAAACACTGAGAACTTGGAAAAGGTTGGGGAAAAATGGAAGTCCATCATGGTCTGCATGTTAGGGGAGTAGCAGGAAATAAAGTTACAAAGGTAGTCATGAAAAGAGCAATGAACTTGGGATCAAGAGATCCAAGTCTCAATTCTGCTACTGATGTACTGGATGGCCTTGATCAAGATCCTTAATCTGTCTGGTCTTCAAATAGTTTTGCAAAGTCCCAATTTACACTGCTGTTTTGAGGATTAATTGAGAGTGCACATGTTGTAGAGTATAGGTTGTGACCATATTTTGGAAAGATGTGACTATCATATGGAAGGGATGTAGCTAAAGACTTCTAAGAAGGAGTATGACAGAGTGGCCCAATCTAGAAGCAGGTATAGGATAAACTGGAACGTGGAGAGCAGGGGTAAAGACTGGGAAATCAGTTAAGAGTTTATTAAAGTAGGTTAAGATATAATGAGGATCCAAATTCTAGTTCTGACAATTGGACTTGAAATAAGTTTCAGATTTCAGAAACACTATAGAAGTAGACAAAATTGATTTCACACTTGATTTTGGAGGAAAATGGAGAAAAAAAATGCTCTACCATGATTCTGAAACCTTAAGTCCAAGTGAGTGAGAGAAAAATCATCAACAAATAAAATCTCTATGAAAAAAAGTTCTTCTTGGGAAAGAACATAAGTTGAGTTCAAGGAGTTGGTGAGACATCTTGGTTAAGTTATCCTTTAAGCAGTTGAATATGTGCATCTGGGGCTTAGGAAAGAGGTAGGGATGATATAGTATGTGGCAGACAGAATAGTGAACACTTAGTGATACCCATATCCTAATGCCCCAAACCAGTGGATATGTTAGATTACACAGCAAAAATAATGAAATTTGGAGATGTAATTAAGGTTGATAATCAGCTGAATTGTAAATAGGGAGATTATCCTGGATTACCTGGGTGGGTTCAATGTAATCACAAAGTCATCAGTGATAAAGGAAGGCAGGAGAGATTGTTGGAGTTATATGATATAAAAAGGACTCAACTAGCCATTGCAGGCTTTGAAGATAAGGAAGGGGATCTCAAGCCAAGGAATGTTGGCTTTGTAGAAGCTGGAAAGGACAAAGAGAAATATTTATCCCTTAGAGGCTTCAGAAAGGAACACAGTTGTCAACAGCTTAATTTTAGTTCAGTGAGACCTAAATCAGATATTTAACCTACAGAAATTGTAAGATCATAAATTTGTGTTCTCTAAACTGCTAAGTCTGTGGTCATGTTTTTTTACAGTGGTAACAGAGAACTAATACAAAGTGATTTTGGAACACTCAGAGTGGAGAAAATGATCAGAAATTGTGTGAGTTCTTCCTGAAAGTGACTTGTGAAACAAATATGATTATAGCCATCGAGAAAGCAGGAGCAGTGGTAAGTCCTTAGCATTAGTGTGCAGGTTTCTTATTCTATGACTGATTATTCAAAACTGAGGAGCATACAAATTACTTCATTTTCTATATCATATCATATTACAGCAAAAAGTAAGTCATCAAAAGTTATATTAATCCATTCCAGGATCCTCCTTCTTCCCCCAAGTCATCATGCACAGACCTGTGAGATAAAGAATTCCATCTTGGGGAGGAGGAGAAATTGATCAAACTTAGACATTTTAAGTTAAGCAACTACTAAAATAATAGAAATAGAAAAAATAGAAAATTTCAAGCTCTCCCTTTCCAGAAACTGGCACTCTACTTTCTGGAAACACCCAGCTTTTCTAACACCTCACAGCCTTCACCATGGGCTGTATTTGTGTTCCAGGGATCGCGTTAGTCCACAGTGCAGAATGAGAAGTGGAATTGTTTCTGGTTTCATTGGATACAGAAAACATCACATCAAATTGTACCTCCCTATTGACTCAGCTCCACTGAGGGTCATTTCTCAAGTTATTGCTGGTCACTGCCTAGATCTGCTATAAATCTGCCCCCTTTATAGGGTATAGTTTACTCCAGATGGGCATCAGTAAGACAGAGATATGGGGGCAGTCATCTCTCATTTTTATAGCTCAGATATATATATATATTTTTTTCCCACAGCACAAAGGATATGTCAGGATGTCAGATTTCTCGATGAAGTAGTAACAAAAGACATATTTAAAACCATTTAATATGTCCTCCTCAGGGTTATAAGAAAAAAATAAAACACTAACTTTTATAAGCCCTTTTATAAACAAATCCCAATTCTTAACCTTATTTTACTTATCTCTGGAAGGGAAACACATTTCTCCTTTTCAAATCAACACAGAATAAATCTCTGCTCTACTTTAGTTACTTCCTCACCTGCAATATCTCCAACACCCAGCCCCACCTCAGAGTATGGATAAATCCCAGTGTAAAGCAAGTCTAAATTATTGACCAGTACTTATACCATGGAAGGTGGAAGGAGAGGGTGGGGGATCCGAGGCTCAGCAGAACAGTCCAGGGTGGACGTTAGCAAGCAAAGCTCTGCCACCTTTGAAGTGAAAAATGAGGATTCTTCCTGCTTTTCCAATGGGTAAATATTTAATTAAACATAAAAATAGCTCTTGAACAGCAAATATTAATTCTCAGTGACTCTGCAATCTGAATCCAGAAAAATAATGATTTTTATCAATGCTATATATACTCAGACCCCTGTTCACAATAGGAATCATAGTTTATAGTATTATCCAGAGAACTGTCAGTGCCCTTCCAATGTCAGCAAGCACACATGTTCTTCTCTGGATATCTTTATTAATTTTCTGAATTTGAGGCTGGGCTCTGAGACCTATTGGTATCAGAATTTGTATCCACTGATGTTTGCGTAAATATTGGGCAAAAGTTTTGCCAATTAACATTGTTCTCTTCTTAGGCCATATAAATTTCTGGCCAATAAACCCATATTCACCTGACTTTAGAGGAGGGTACATGTGAGAATATTGTATATATCCTCTCAAATTCTGTAAGTGAATATTCTTTTAGATAAAAACAGAATGCTGACAAATTTTTCCTGATGAGTAGTTTGCTTATTTTCTGAAATCATGACAGTAATTGTCCAGAAAGTAGGGTGCAATGTTCAGGAAACACATCAGGTGACTTGAAAGACTGCTTCCAGCTGCTTCCCTATCCTTACTGAAAATCCTTATAAGACTCAGTAAAGGGTGGATCCATTTAAAAAATCCCCTTTGCCTCTTTTCTGGGCTATGTGAGCTATGATTGCAATTATCTTGGACCTCAACATTGTAAGTATGTGAGAGCTAATTGTTGCCTAGTATAAGCACTCATATGTTAAAACTGACAGCTTTGATGTAACCAACTCCATGCACCAGCCACCATGTACAGCTGTAGTTCTGAGTATGGAACATCTGGAGCTACACTTTAATCGGTGGTTGTAATAGTTGCACAGCTGTTTGTAACATTTCTAGCTATGCTAATCATAGCTGTAATGATACTTATCAGAAAGCCGCACAAGAGAGGCCAATTCATGAGTATCAACAATTACTGACTTTTAGAAGGTTACATTGTATATTTCCTTACTTAGCATCATATTAAGAAAAATCAAAATACTGTGTGATATTACTTATATTTGGAATCTAAAAAATAATAAAATTAATGTATATGTAAAGCAGAAACAGACTCACAGATATAGAAAACAAATTAGTGGTTACCAAATGGGAGAGGAAAGGGGAGAGGGGCGAATTAGGGGTATAGGATTAAGAGACACAAATTCCTATGTATAAAATAGATAAGCAACAGTAATATATTATATAGCGCAGGGAAATATAGCTATTATCTTGTAATAACTTTTAATGGAATACAATCTGTAAAAATACTGAATCATTATGTTGTATACCTGAAACTAAAATAATATTGTAAGTCAACTATACTTCAATAAAGAGATAAAAGAAAAAAGAAAAATCAAAAGCACAGAAAAGAATGAAGCTAGTAAGAATCTCAATTCATCAATCTTTAAGTATGTTTGAGTTCAGAAACATTTACAGATTATTTCCTAAAATATACAACCAAACCCACTCAAAATGAGGGTCTATCACTGTGTTGCAGGAATTTTAAGGAAATGAAAGGAAATGTGTTTATAGCATACATTTCGGCTTAACAGAAAAATAACAGTCATAATAATATAGAACAAAATATTGTTCTATATTATACAACAAAATATTGAAAAGCAACTACACTGGAAAAACAGAAAAGGGAAATTCAGGTTAGAGGTGGGTAAAGGAGCTAAATGTTTATACACATTTTCACAAATAGACTGTACATTCTGGATAATAGCAAATTGATAATATCTAAAAATGACAAATCAAGAAGTTATAGTAGAACATTATTTATAAGAAAATAGGGTAGATACAAGAAGAAATGCAAAATTAAACTCACAGTCGGTTTTGGGGAGTGGGCTTGTGCAGGAAAATGTTTTGATTCTTTATAAGGCTTTTAAAATGATTTGTCTTTCTGACCATACATAGCATTTACTCTGAAAAAAAAAATGTAATCTGAAAGCAAAATTTTCTCTCTCAATTTCAACAATGAATCCAAGTTAGAGACATTAAGAGACTAAGGATCAATTATCTTAGTTGATCCTTGATGTCTCTGGGAACAAATATTTTGATATATTTGACCAAATTTCATGTTTCTGAGAACAAATATTTTGATATATTAGGACCCTCAGGACTCTCTCGTTACAGCTTTCACACCCCCTCACTGTGCCTTTTCTGTTCTAGTGGTCAGAATTTGTCATCTTTCCTCTCCTTTTATTCCTATCCAAATTCCATCTACATCTTCAAGAACAGCTGAAATATCTCATTTGTAAAGTGTTTTGGTTTTATTCCTCAACCATTTAGTACCTTTAATAATGTTGGTGTGGAACAATGAAATTTGTGAAGTTCTTTTAACATTATATTACTCCATTCATTCTTCATTTTAACCATTTATTTGTTAATGCAACACAGTTACTGAGTTTCTACTCTGAGGTACCCTGACAAGAATTGATGTTAAAATGTCAGCAGGATAGACAGGTTTACTGGCCTCATAGAGCTTCATGTTTTCTCAGGGAGGCAAGTAAACATAGAAGGTGTGTGTTAAAGATATTTTCTCTATTTGTGGTTATTTAACCTTGTGGATGAGATGAAATCAATGAAGCATAATTTCAAGTTTAGAATCTATAATGAATATGTTTCAGCTTAAAATACACAATGAATCCAAAATTCAGCCATAACAGCATGACTTATTAATCTCATTTCCTTATGTAATAAAATTATTAGCTAGACTTAGTCTTCCTCCCTTCTGCTCTTTTCACCCCCCCCCCCCACCCCACCTCAAATAACACAGTCAAACAATCAAGAGCATGAAGCTGCTTCACTGCCTCTGCTCTGACCTACAGAAATGGGCTGGGGGTAGGTACACTGTAAATGTCCAAGGCTTATTCACAGACTGAGCCTTCTGAGATCAATTTTACTTCCATTCTCCTGTGCTGGTTCCCTACTGGTGTTTCACTTCCCCCTCCGTGGAAAGGAAAGATGACATCCCTTACAACAGTGCCACAGTTCAATGGGGATTCCTATCAGTTTTACTGTAAAGCACATCGATCCTAAAAAATATATATATATTTGAATCCTTGAGCTGTGACTCAAACCCACGTCTTCTAACTTCAAAACCTGGGTTGATTCCACTCTGCCATGCAACCTCATTTTATCATTCATTGAACCCCAATGGATCGCTAGTCTTCAAGGACAATGAAAAGATCTTTCATTATGTACAGTATCCTACACATGCAGTTGCTTGTTCAAATGAAATATCCACTACAGCCTTTCTATGAAAGTACTATCTCTGAATATTTCTTACTATTCCATTGTCACTTAAATATATTCCACATTTTTCTCAAACACTACTCATACCATTTTCAGGCAGACTGAAACTTCTAAAAGTCATGCTCCCTATGTCAAAGCCACAAGAGAAGTCAGAAAGCAAGAAAAAATTGTTTTTAAAATTCCTTTCATTCTCTAGGGTTTACATGAGAATGAGACATAACTTATTTATCATGAAAAATGCAAGTGGGCATTTGCTTTTCTACAGCAGCTGAGACATAAACCTGTGCAAGATCGTCTGGTAACCTGAAACCAGTGGAATAGAACATTTTAAGGGTAAGCCATGGAGATATGCCCAGACTTGACAAAGAAGAAAAGATGTTACAGAGTAAAATTCTAAAATCTGAAGTGAGAGAATACTGAAGAAAAAAGGGCAATATTTGAAATAAAGACACATAATGGATACTTTTTTCTCGTTTAATATTCATGTACTCAATCATCCATTCATTCAACAAATATTTATTGCCTACTACAGAAAATGTGGTGGTTTTGAAGATTTAAATACATTGCAAAAATGTAAGGATGCATAACCTAGGGGAAAAGGCATATTGATAAACCTACAAAGGAAAAGCTCTTCTCATAATTACCAAAAGTAAAAATAATTACCTGAACCTGAGTATAATCTTTAATTTTCTGTTTTTAGAAATGGTTGATTCTTTTTTACAACTTTATTGAAGTATAATTGGCATACAAATACTGCACAAATTTAGTACGTATAATATGAGAAATTTTGACATGAAACCAATCAAGAATTCACTAGTGATGTCTCTGGGTCTGGAATACTCCTGCTGTGAAGGTTTTTAAGTACAAATTCAATTTCAAACATGTATATTCAAGCTATCTATTATTATTCTGGCAGCTTTTATTAAGGTGCAATTGACAAAATTATAATGTATTTTAAACATACAAGGTACTGATTTGATATACATATACACTGTGAAATGATTCCTACAATCAAATTGATTAACACATCCATCGTGAAACATAAAGTTTTTTTTTTTTTTGATCAGAATGCTTAAGATTTACTCTCTTAGCAAATTTCCAGTATAGTATTATTAATTATGGTGGCCATGATGCACAATAGATCTTCAGAATTTATTCATCTTATACTCTTTGACCATCTCCTCATTTCCCTCACGCCTCAGCCCCTGGCAACCTCCATTCTACTTTGTTTCTGAATTCAACTTTACTTTTTTTTCTCCCCCCCCCCTTTTTTTTTAAAGTTTCCACATATAAGTGATACCATACAATATTTGTCTTTATCTGGCTTATTTCACTTAGTATAATGTCCTCCAGGTTATTTGCTTCTTTCAAGGAATTTTCCCATTCATCTAAGTTGTCAAGTTTATTGAAGTAAAGTTGTTTATAATATTTCCCTAGAATTCTTCTAATATGTACAGAATCTACAGTGATAGCACACTTCTCATTCCTAATATTTGGTAATTGTGTTTTCTCTCATTTTTTCCCAGTCTGTCTGACTAGGATTTACAAATGTTATTGACCCTCTCAAAGATACCCTTTTTAAATTTCATTATTTTGTTTTTCTCTATTGTTTCTCATTTTTGGCTGCATTGATTTCTGTCCAAATTTACTTTCTACTACTTAATTTGAATTCAGTTTTTCCTACATTTTCTGGTTTCTTAAGATGAAGTTCAGATCACTTAAAATCTTCCTTTTTTTAATAGAGGCAGTCTGTAAATTTCTTTGTAGATATTACTTTATCTGCATCTCACAAAATTTGATGTCTTGTTTTCACTTTCAATCATTTCAAAATACTCTGTACTTACCCTTTGATTTCTCTTTGACTCATGGGTTATTTAGACATGTGTTATTTAGTTTCCAAACATTTAAGCATTTTCTAAATATATGTTGATTGTTGTTTTTTTCGTCATTGAGCATGCTTTGTATGCTTTAAATCATTTTAAAGTGAATGAGGGGGGACCTTGAAGATGGCGGAAGAGTAAGACGCGGATTAAAATTAAATAAAAATAAAAAATAAAAAAAAAAAATAAAGTGAATGAGACTCATTTTATGGCTCTGAATATGGTCTATTTTGGTAAACGTTCCATATGCCCTTGAAAATAATGTATATTATGTTTTTGTTAAGTAGAGTGTTCATATTTTAGTTTTTAAAAATTTATTTATGTTTTTAATTTTGGATAGTCTTTACCGATTTTTCTTCAAGTCCATTAAGCTTTCATCTATATGTTTAAAATTAGTACCTTCTAAGGCATTAGTTAATACCTTCCAAGACATTTTTTACTTTGACCATTGTAGTTTTCATTTCTAGAAGTATTAGTAAGGCTTTCTTAATCTTCTATGTCTCTAACAAGTTCAATCTTTCTTTTACCTTTTTGATATCTAAAATTATAATAACTATTTAAATGTCTTTATCTACTAATTCTATCATCTGTGTCTTTTCTGCATTTTTTCTACAGATTAAATTTTCTCATTATGTGTCATATTTTCCTGCTTATTTTTGTGCCTGAACATTTGTGACTGGATGAAAAAAAACATTGTGATTTTCACCTTTTTGTGTGCTCATTATTTCATAGTCCTATAAATATTCTTAGCTTTATTTGAGACACAGTTAAGTCACATGGAATCAATTCGATTATTTCAAAGTTTGCTTTGAAGCTTTTTTGGTGATATCAGAGAAATTGGATTAATTAGATTTCAACTCTGGCTGATGGGAACACTGGTACTGTGTGAGCTCTAAGAGTTGTTCCCTCTTCTTGTGGATGGTTCTCTCCTCAGAGCCTTGGACCATTCCATCATACATCAGCACAGAGCAACACTCAGTGAGGACTCTAATGGGCCATTATGTGGATCTCTGAAGTTCTTTGTGCAGCTGTCTTCTCTTGAAAACAGTATTCTGTGACCTTGAACTGCCTTGAACTATCTGAACTCCAAAAGCTCTGCCTCCTCAACTCAAGGAGACTTTATATTTTGCCCACATTTCTCCTCCCTGTAATCAGGAACAATCATATTACTCATCTCACTCATTTCCCCTCCGTCAGTTATCACTGTCCTATGTTGCTTAATGTCCCTGTCAGAAAACCATTGTTTTACATACCTTGTCCAATTTTTTGATTGCTTGAGGTGGGTGGATAAATTGGGTCTCCATTACTCCACCTTGGCTAAAAATAAAGACACTTGATAATTGATTAATTTTACAATTGGATTTTCTTGGTCTAGTTAGCAGGTCACCTTACTCCATATACCATACCTTCAAAATAATTGTATTTTTCTTTCGTTTTTCAGAATTTCTTTTATTTTTGTATTATAATTGCATGTAATAATTTAGTCATCAAGGAGCAGAAATGTCTGTGGTATGTCACATGAAGTGCCATGTTTTAATGAGTTTGTTACAATGCTTACATTGGTATTCTCAAACAGTACCCATGAGGGACCATTTCAGTGAATATCCAACTGTCTTTAAGGATTAGAGTGTCATGAAGTATTTAGTATGGGATAAAGTCCATGGGGACATGAAAACTAGTGTCCAACATTATAGTAGCATTCATGATGTTTTAGTTAGGTCTTTGTTATTAAAAACAACAGAGCCTTTCTCAAACAAACTAGAGTAAAATAGGGATGGTGGTTATTATAACAATCAATATGGTAGGCAGGAAATCATCCAAGAAGAGAAGTCCAGAAACTGGAACATGGTTTCATTGCCCTTAAATCTATGCTTTACTACTGTTACTATCACTATTCCCTCTACCTTTTTTTGTTCCCTTTCAGCTTCTTCTTGATACTTATTTCACCATCAACTAGCTCTGTTGTCCTCTATTCTGTACTGTGGTTCTCCATCCTCAAGGTTCTGCTTACTCAGATTATCTTCCTTTTCCTTATTTAAACTCATTATGACATCCACTATGTTTCACCCTAGCTCTGTAGGTAGGGCATTTTCAGTTTTATTCCACTACCATTTTATTCCAGCTATTTTATAATTCACAGTTGAAGTATCCCAGAGTAAGAATGCCATTGACCTAACTTATCTTTTGGCACAAGATCATGCCAAAACTGACAGTTTAGCCTTTGAGTTGGTTGCCTAGTGATCAAGTATGCAAACATTTAAAGGTTCAAAATATAGCCAATATTTTATGAGTATAAATGAAGTATAACCTTTAAATTGTGAATCACTATACTGTAGACTTACACGATTTTGTACATCCACTATACTTCAATAAATAAATGAATAAATAATTTAAAAAGATGAAATCATCTATATACCCTCCTTAGTAAATATATATGTGATGTAACTTACTTTAAAAGGTGCTATGAACCTAGAAAGCACTGTGATTCACAACTCAGGTACAGTTGTGAATGGATATGGAAAAGGCAGAATAGAATTAATAAGGAAATAGATTTTGGCTCAAAGGAATGACTCCCTGAAAAAAAGTACTATTTGAGATGTTTTACTCGGTATCCAAACATTGCATAAGGTGGGCTCTTTATGTTTAACCTTGAAATTTTGATTTTTAAGTATAAGATTATATTAGAATTGTCACAGATCATTGGAATATTTTCAACTTCCATAAAAGCATGAGTGATGGCATATCTTCAAAGAGTACAATTTAGAGTGTGACTGTCAAAGAATTTTTTTTTTAAAAAAAGACACAGGATTCCAATAACTTATCATTCTTTTCTACCTTATCGAGGTTAATTATTTAACATGACCAGAGGACAGGATGAGCCAATTCCAGATGTTTTGCAAATAGCATTTTCTCAGGATTGTTCTGAAATGCAAAGTTTAAATGTGAAAAACTAAACAATCACTTTTTTACCCTGACAGCTTTTCTTGTAACTGAAAATCTTCTAGAAAAGCATCTGATAACAGTTGTCTCCCAAATGTCTCTTATTCACCCTCTGTTTTGTAGAAGGCATCATGCCTTCATCAATGACATTTTTCTTTTCACAATTGTAATTGTCAGTCAGTCAACATCTACTTTCACCAAATGTCTGAAATGGTAGCTAAGGGGAAAAGATCTCACAAAATAGGGCAGTATTCTCTTAAAAGCATAATATTATAATCTGTGAGATTAGTCCTAAAACTGAATTGTTAGCCTCTGAAGCCTAAACTAGATACACAGAAGAAAATTATTAAATGTTTATGTCAAAATATCCTGGTTGATCATATCACATTTGACATGTTTTAAATGTAAAAGCTGTTACTTTAAGAGTTGTTGAAGAGGAAGAGGTGAATAAATTGTAAAAAAAAAAAAAAAACTTTGCCAAATAAGACTTTTTAACATAGTCTAAATGAGCACATCTTCAGGCAAATGTTTGCAGGTATCTTCCTGTGCTGAAAGAATTATTAAAATTACAAAAAGAGTCACTATATATAGATGTACCCTACTCCTCAAGGAGAAGAACAAATGTAGTATCCAGGCATTGGCAGGTCATTAAATTAAAATCAATTGTGATAGTTAACTATCCAGAAACAGAAATCTAAATTTTAAACACAGATGTAATCACTCTATGGAAAAATCTTTAGTATTATACACTTGACAGAAAGGACAGGTTGACGACGTAGTAAAATCCTTTGCATTAAATTCACTCTGTTACCTCTGATGGAGATTCAGGCATCATCAGTTTTGGGTGCATAATTTTTTTATCTCACATTAGATAGAGAGCTATGTAAGCACTTATTACACAGAATTGATTTCAATGGTTAGAGTTTTAACTTTGTTGCTTTAAAAATTAGCTAGTAATTTAATAACTTCCCATCGAGAAATTTCATTCTGAAAACTTTTCTTGTCACCATGAATTGTGTTGACTTAAAGAGAATATTATCCTTTTATAACATTTTCCTTTGTGTGGGTGGGAGAAACACCTCCTATCATTGCATTAGTTTGCGCATCCGTATGCAGATGTAATTACTCTTCCCACATCCTTTTAAAGATTTTAAGGAAAACAGCAACAGGGAAATTTGTAAGAATAAACATAAGGTAGAATTTGTAAAAGTTCAATAATAACTAAAAAAAACTGTTCATATATGCAGTATAAAAATAATAACCATTAAAAATGGTAATGAGAGAGATGCACTCCTTTTACAATCTGTAATATCTTCTTTAAACCTGTATCAGTTATCATTTTGGTTTCTCTCTTTTTTCTTCTTACATGCAAATACCATCACCACCACCATCATCATCTTCAACATGATGATAGGCTGTTCTTCATTTTCACTCAGAGCTTCTAATTTGTTCTCAGTTTCAATAAGGGGTTGGAGACATAGAACCTAGGAAAGCATTGCTAATGTATAACTTTCTAAAAGTAATAACATATCTCTCATAAAAATGTAAAATGAACATGGCAAATATATCATTTAACTCATTAATGAAGCAATGTTAAAACTGGTCCAGTTGAGAATTTAAAGAGCTACTTATAGAAATTTTAATAAAGGAATGTTAGGATAAGATTGCTGGATGAGATACAAAACTGATTAATGTACAATATGTTACTAAACTATAACTTTTGTGGTGTCTTTTCTAATGGAAAAAATTATTTGCATCTGTACCCTGCATAAATGTGCAAGTTAATCTGTGACCCTCCAGAGTTATAAAATATGCTAGTCAATAGAAAGTCAATCAAAAGGACAGACTCAACACTGCATTGAAGAACACACAATAATCTGTTTTGTGATTTCCAAATTTTCATAATATTTTGACAGTGACTTGAACATAGCTGATATTTATTAAATATATGTGGAATTGGATAAATGGAGACCAGGTTGGTCTTAAGTTTTCATGTCAAATTGTTTGGATATCACTGGTAAAAAACAGTTCTAATTAAAGATCATATGATTGTTGTCAAGCAGGCTCCACTAGACAAATAGCAGAGTCAAGGAGGTCAGGGGACACAGAACAGAAGTGTAAGTGCTTTCTGAGCAAAGCTGGGAAAATAGTCCTGGGTAACATATAAATGTCACTGCTCTTGCGATGTCTTGAAAACCTGAAAGAGCTAAAGGCATTTTGCAGGCTTCTGAAATTAGAAAGTACTTTTTGCTCTTATCTTGATGAGGATACTCCTATATATGAAGCTTCCTATATATTGGGGCTTCTTTTTAAGTCTTATGTTGTAAGAGAGAATTGATCAAAAGTTCAAATTTTTAGCACGGGTTGTCTCAAAAATTGTGTTTTGATTTATTTTCTATCAGGGTTATTTATCTTTTTTCCTCCTAATATTTGAATTTAAGTTTGCACACTGAAATTCAAGTTACTGTCCCCATTTGTAAAGGTAAGCCTAACTTTAGTTTCTTAAAAATCTTATTTAAAAAATGTTTAAAAATTAATGAAATTTGATAATTCTATACTGTTTAAAACATGTTTTGTTCTCTTAAACATTGACTGTGAAGTATTTTTCTACTATAAACAATAATATGACTCCTCTTAAAGTTAAATTTTTGTCAAATTCTGTATTTTTCTTAGACTGATTTCTATAAATATTTCTGAAATTCCATAATATTTTCATATGATAAATTTTTGTTTGTATAATTTCTAAGTTAAATGATATATGTAATTTTAAAACATTTGAAATGGTTTGCCAATTTTTCATCCAGGATTTTTTTTTTTTTTAATTTTCCCTCCCATCAACAGTGTATAAGTATTCTCAAACACATCCTAATACTGTTGACAGTTTGAAGGCTGAATAAAGATATTTAAATTTTGTTTTTAATTTTCATATATGTGATTACTAGGATAAAACATATATTCAACTTGTTATTGATTGAAATGTTGAGTAGTAGACATTTTTCATTTTTCCCTCCAGAATGGATTTTCTCTGCTCTGCCTCCATGCTCTGTGCCATGGTCCACTGCCCTTTACAGAAGATATCAACAGGCATGCTCTCCCTCTGCATCCAGCTGCATTGAGCTAATGGGAGACACTGACAGAAGATGGAATGGTGAAAGTAATATTAAGCCATTTGTTCCCCATTTGCCTTTCTCCTACTTACCATGTATTGGATGTGTTCGTCTAAGTAGTGGAATCTGTAGGCATGCCTCCTGGATCCTCTCTACTGAAATAGTGTCTCCATCCCCCAGTTGTTATATTGGTTGCTAACAGCTGCCCCTTGTCTGCAGAATTGGCCTTGATAAAATGGGAGTAACCTTAACAAGGAAATTATGCCGGTGCCCCCAGGGGCAGCCAAAAGGCAATCACTGACTTAAGTGGAATTAAAAACTTGCCCCCTCCTTCCCTCATGTGGAATCAACTCTGTGGGGTAATTAGTACTCCAGAGCTCCCTGTAGGATCAGATTGAAGATTCTCTCCAGCTGAAGCCACACAGTTGCTTAGCTTTCATTTTCCTTGTTCTTTTCTTCTTTGCACATTCACCTTTCTCTTGAGACCACTCTCTCAATAAATTGATTGTCCAAGAATCCCTGTCTCAGGCGTGGCTAAGGAATTTGACCCAATGCCATTAGTACCAGGACAAATCTTAAAGAGTAGATGCTAAAGATGAGTTTGGATCTCCTGTAATGAGAACCCCATCACTGGTGATAGGTGAGGTATCGATGGGCTGTGGCATGCTGTAGTTGTGCAATTTTTAAGATTTCATCTCTGGTGAAAAGAGACTGGAAAAGGTGGAGGGAATGTACTATCCAGGGAATGTCTCTTGCATCTGAGGAGTATAGAGAAAATAATATAAGGACGATGGTACTGGATACGTGCTGTTAAGTATTACTGATTCATTTAAAGTGCAAATAATAAGCTCAAATCCAGTAATCACCAATATAAAGGACTCTGTGAAGTTCAGAAGGGCCTCTTTGGCTTCATTATAGAGATCCCCATCTCTTGTAGTTGGTGGACAATCAGGGCTAAAGATTAGGCACAGGACGTCATTATAAGAGTGACAGAACCTCAGAGAAGGCTGAACTTTCAGCCTCAGTAAGCCTCTTATGCTAAAGTCAGGTCCTGGATAGGGAAGGGTTAGGGTTTTGAAACAGGGTGGGTAGATACACTTAAATTTGAATCCCCTGATTACTCTGATACTGCTGTGTCTGCAGAAGTGAGCCACTCCTCACCTCCTGCCCCCTTTTCTTCAGTTGTACCATATGTTTTTATTTTTATTTTTTTGTTTTTTGTTTTGTTTTGTTTTGTGGTACGCGGGCCTCTCACAGTTGTGGCCTCTCCCATTGCGGAGCAACAGGCTCCGGACGTGCAGGCTCAGTGGCCATGGCTCACAGGCCCAGCTACTCTGCGGCATGTGGGATCTTCCCAGACCGGGGCACGAACCCATGTCCCCTGCATTGGCAGGCGGACTCTCAACCACTGCGCCACCAGGGAAGCCCCATATGTTTTTATTTTAATTGAAGTATAGTTGACTTACTTAAAGTTTTAGGTGTAAAATACAGTAATTCAAAAATTGTATGTATTATATACCATATGAAGTTATATTATTGACTACATTCCTTGTGCTGCACATTACATCCTTGTAATATTTATTTTGTAACTGGTAGTTTGTACCTCTAAATCCCTTTCACCTATTTCACCCCTCCCTCAACCCTTCTCCTCCCTGGTAACCACTTGTTTGTTCTCTATATCTGTGAGTCTGTTTCTGATTTGTTATATTTGTTCAGTTTTTGTTTGTTTGTTTGTGTTTTAGATTCCACATATAAGTGTAAAACATAGGGTATTTGTCTTTCTCCATGTGACTTATTTCACTAAGTGTAATACCCTCCAGGTCCATTCATGTTGTCACCAATGGCACAATTTCATTCCTTTTTATGGAAGAGTAATATTGCAATAGATTTACACGTATGTACTACATATATATGTTCTCTATATATATATGTATGTGTACATACACACACACACCACATCTCTATAGATTCATCTGTTGATAGACTTAGATTGCTTTTATATATTGGCTAATGTAAATAGTGCTGCTATGAACATTGGGGTGCATATATCATTTCAAATTGTCTTCAGATAAATACTCAGGAGTGGAATTGCTGAATCATATGGTAGTTCTATTTATAAATTTTTTGAGGAAACTCCATACTGTGTTCCATAGTGGCTGAACAAATTCACATAACCAGCAACAGTGTACTAGGGTTCCTTTTTCTCCACATCCTCACCAACACTTGTTATCTCTTGTCTTTTTTGGTAATAGACATTCTAATAGGTGTGAGGTGATATCTCATTGTAGCTTTCATTTGCAGTTCTCTGATGATTAGTGATGTTGAGCACATTTTCATGTGTCTGTTGGCCATCATATGTCTTCTTTGGAAAAATACCTATTCAAGTCCTCTGCCCACATTTTATTTGGATTTTCTTTTTTATGTTGAGTTGTATGAGTTTTTATATATTTTGGATATTAAGCCCTTATGAGATATATCACTAGCAAGTATCTTGTCCCATTTAGCAGTTTGCCTTTTCATTTGTTGATGGTTTCTCTGCTGTACGAAAGCTTTTTAGTTTGATTAGGTTCCATTTGTTTATTTTTACTCTTCTTTCCCTTGCCTTAGGAGACAGATTCAAAAAAGTATTGTTAAGACTACCAAAGAGCACACTGCCTATATCTTCTTCTAAGAGTTTCATGGTTTCAGGTCTTACAATTAAAGACTTTAATCGATTTTGAGTTCGTTTTTTTATGGTATGAGAAAACATTCTAATTTCATTCTTTTGCATGTAGCTGTCCAATTTTCCCAACACCACTTATTGCCCATTGTATATTCTTGCCTTCTTTGTCATACATTAATTGACCATACATGTGTGGGTTTATTTCTGGACTATCTTTTCTATTGCATTGAACATGTCTGTTACGTGTGCCAGTTCCATACTGTAGCTTTGTAATATAGTCTGAAGTCAGGGAGTGTGATACCTCCAGCTTTGTTCCTTTTTTCCTCAAGATTAGTTTGACTATTCAGGGTATTTTGTGTTTCCGTGCAAATTTTAGGATTATTTGTTCTAGTTCTGTAAAAAATGTTGTATTTTGATAGGGATTGCAATGAATCTGTAGATTGCTTTGGGTAGTATGGACATTTTAACAATATTGATTCTTCCAGTCCATAACCATAAGATATATTTTTTCCTCTATTTGTATCATATTCAATTTCCTTCATTGATGTTTTATAGTTTTAAGAGTACAGGTCTTCTAACTCCTTGGTTAAATGTATTCCAAGACATTTTATTTTTGGTTTGATTGTAAATGAGATTTTTTTTTTTTTTTAAATTTCTCTTTCAGGTAGTTCATTATTAGTGTATAGAAATGCAACTGATTTATATCTTGTAACTTAACCAGATTTATTTATTAGTTCTAACAGTTTTTTGGTAGTGTCTTTAGGGTTTTCAATATATGTTATTATGTCATCTGCAAATAGTGACAGTTTTATTTTTCTTCCTCCAATTTGGATGCATTTTATTTCTTTTTATCATCTGGTTGCTGTGGCTAGGACTTCCAATACTATGTTAAATAGACGTGGTGAGTGGGCATCCATGTTTTGCTCCTCATCTTAGAGGAAAAGCATTCAGTTTTCTATCACTGAGTATAATGTTAGCTGTGGGTTTATCATAAATGACATTTACTGTGTTGTATGTTCCCTCTATACCAAATTTTTGAGAGTTTTTACCACGAATGGATTTAAATTTTGTCAAATGCTTTTTCTGAATCTATTGAAATGATCAGGTGACTTTTATGCTTTGTTTTCATAATGTGGTGTATCACATTGATTTGCAGACATTGACATGCTTGCACCACTGGAATAAATCCCATTTGATCGAACAGACCTTGAAGATGGCGGAAGAGTAAGACGCGGAGATCGCCTTCCTCCCCATGGATACACCAGAAATACATCTACACGTGGAACAACTCCTACAGAACACCTACTGAAGGCTGGCAGAAGACCTCAGACCTCCCAAAAGGCAAGAAACTCCCCACGTACCTGGGTAGGGCAAAAGAAAAAACAGAGACAAAAGAATAAGGACGGCACCTGCACCAGTGGGAGGGAGCTGTGAAGGAGAAAAAGTTTCCACACACTAGGAAGCCCATCTGCGGGCAGAGACTGCGGGAGGCGGAAGGGGAAGCTTCGGGACCGCGGAGTAGTGCACAGCGACAGGTGCGGAGGGCAAAGCGGGGAGATTCCCGCACAGAGGATCTGTACCGACCGGCACTCGCCAACCCGAGAGGCTTGTCTGCTCACCCGCTGGGGCGGGCGGGGCTGCAAGCTGAGGCTCGGGTTTCGGTTTTGGACGGAGCGCAGGGAGAGGACTGGGGTTGGCGAACCTACAAAACCCGCTGAAATAACCTTAGCCACTGGAGACAGACACAAAAAACAAAAAGAACTATGAACGTGCAGTCTGCAAAAAGGAGACCCTAAACACAGTAAGATAAGCAAAATGAGAAGACAGAAAAACACACAGCAGATGATTCAAGCACAGGTCACAACCCACACCTCCTCTCACGGGAGCCTGTGCAGCCTGCCACTGCCAGGGTCCCGTGATCCAGGGACAACTTGCCCGGGAGAACGCACAGCGTGCCTCAGGCTGGTGCAACATGACGTTGGTCTCTGTCCCCACAGGCTTACCCCGCACTTCATGCCCATCCCTCCCCCTGGCCTGAGTGAGCCAGTGCCCCCAAGTCAGCTACTCCTTTAACCCTGTCCTGTCTGAGCAAAGAACAGACACCCTCCGGTGAACTACATGCAGAGGCAGGGCCAAATCCAAAGCTGAACTCCGGGAGCTATGTGAACAAAGAAGAGAAAGGGAAATTTCTCCCAGCAGCCTCAGGAGCAGCAGATTAAATCTCCACAATCAACTGGAGGTACCCTGCATCGGTGGAATACCTGAATAGACAACAAAACATCCCAAATTGAGGATGTGGACGTTGAGAGCAAGAAATATTATTTTTTCCCCTTTTCCTCTTTTTGTGAGTGTGTATGTGTATGCTTCTGTGTGAGATTTTGTCTGTATAGCTTTGCTTTCAACATTTTACCTAGGGTTCTGTCTGTCCTATATTTTGTGTTTGTTTGTTTTTTACTTAATAAAAACTTTTTCTTAATAATTATTTTTGATTTTAATAACTTTATTTTATCTTACTTTATTTTATTTTATCCTCTTTCTTTCTTTCATTCTAGTTTTTCTCCCTTTTATTCTGAGCCATGTGGATGAAAGGCGCTTGGTGCTGCAGCCAGGAGTCAATGCTGTGCCTCTGAAATGGGAAAGCCAACTTCAGGACACTGGTCCACAAGAGACCTCCCAGCTCCACGTAATATTAAATGGCAAAAATCTACCAGAGATTTCCATCTCAACACCAACACCGAGCTTCACTCAATGACCAGGAAGCTACAGTGCTGGACACTTTTGCCAAACAACTTAGCAGGAGAGGAACACAACCACACCCATTAGCAGAGAGGCTCCTAAAATCACAATAAGGCCACAGACACCCCAAAACACACCACAAAACGTGTACCTGCCCACAAGAAAGACAGTATCCAGCCTCATCCACCAGAACACAGGCACTAGTCCCCTCTATCAGGAAGCCTACACAACCCACTGAACCAACTTTAGCCACTGTGGACAGAGAACAAAAACAACGGGGATTACGAACCTGCAGCCTGCAAAAAGGAGACCCCAAACACAGTAAAATGAGCAAAATGAGAACACAGAAAAACACACAGCAGATGAAGGAGAAAGATAAAAACCCACCAGACCTAAGAAATGAAGAGGAAACAGGCAATCTACCTGAAAAATAATTCAGAATAATGATAGTAAAGATGATCCAAAATCTTGAAAATAGAATCGAGAAAATGCAAGAAATATTTAACAGGGACCTAGAAGAACTAAAGAGGAAACAAGCAATGATAAACAACCCAATAAATGAAATTTAAAATACTCTTAAATGGATCAATAGAAGAATAACTGAGGCAGAAGAATGGCTAAGTGACCTGGAAGGTAAATACTGGAAATAACTACTGCATAGCAGAATAAAGAAAATGAATGAAAAGAAATGAGGAGAGTCTCAGAGACCTCTGGGACAGCATTAAATGCACCAAAATTCGAATAGAGGTCCCAGAAGAAGAAGAGAAAAAGAAAGGGACTGAGAAAATATTTGAAGAGATTATAGTTGAAAAGGTCCTTAATAATGGAAAGGAAATAGTTAATCAAATCCAGGAAGCACAGAGAGTCCCATACAGGATAAATCCAAGGAGAAACATGCCAAGACACATATTAATCAAACTATCAAAAATTAAATACAAAGAAAACATATTAGAAGCAGCAAGCGAAGATCAACAGATAACACAAAAGGGAATCCCCGTACGGTTAACAGCTGATCTTTCAGCAGAAACTCTGCAAGCCAGAAGGGACTGGCAGGACATATTTAAAGAGATGAAGGAGAAAAACCTACAACCAAGATTACTGTATCCAGCAAGGATCTCATTCAGATTTGATGGAGAAATTAAAACCTTTACAGACAAGGAAAAGCTGAGAGAGTTCAGCACCACCAAACCAGCTTTACAACAACTGCTAAAGGAACTTCTCTAGGCAAGAAACACAAGAGAAGGAAAAGACGTACAATAACAAACCCAAAACAATTAAGAAAATGGTAATAAAAAAATACATATTGATAATTACCTTAAATGTAAATAGATTAAATTCTCCCACCAAAAGACACAGACTATCATGGAGACTAAACAATACACTACTTAATAATGATGGGATCACTGAAGAAATCAAAGAGGAAATCAAAAAATACCTAGAAATAAATGACAATGGAGACACGACGACCCATAACTTATGGGATGCCACAAAAGCAGTTCTAAGAGGGAAGTATATAACAATACAATTCTAACTTAAGAAACAGGAAACATCTCGAATAAACATACAAACCCTGCACCTAAATAAATTAGAGAAATAAAAACAAACAAGCAAAAAAAACCAAAATTACCAGAAGGAAAGAAATCATAAAAATCAGATCAGAAATAAATGAAAAAGAAATGAAGGAAACGATAGCAAAGATCAATAAAACTAAAAGCTGGTTCTTTGAGAAGATAAACAAAATAGATAAACCACTAGCCAGACTCATCAAGAAAATAAGGGAGAAGACTCAAATCAATAGAATTAGAAATGAAAAAGGAAAAGTAACAACTGACACAGCAGAAATACAAAATATCATGAGAGATTACTACAAGCAACTCTATGCCAATAAAATGGGCAACCTGGAAGAAATGGACAAATTTATATAAATGCACAACCTGCCAAGACTGAATCAGAAAGAAATAGAAAATATGAACAGACCAATCACAAGCACTGAAATTGAAACTGTGATTAAAAATCTTCCAACAAACAAAAGCACGGGACCAGGTGGCTTCACAGCCGAATTCTATCAAACATTTAGAGAAGACCTAACACCTATCCTTCTCAAACTCTTCCAAAATATAGCAGAGGGAGGAACACTCCCAAATTCCTTCTACGAGGCCACCATCGCCCTGATACCAAAACCAGACAAAGATGTCATAAAGAAAAAAAACTACAGGCAAATATCACTGATGTACACAGATGCAAAAATCCTCAACAAAATACTAGCAAACAGAATCCAACAGCACATTAAAAGGATCATACAACATGATCAATTGGGGTTTATTCCAGGAATGGAAGGATTCTTCAATATATGCAAATCAATCAACGTGATACACCATATTAACAAATTAAAGGAGAAAAACCATATGATCATCTCAATAGATGCAGAGAAAGCTTTCAACAAAATTCAACACCCATTTATCGTAAAACCCCTGCAGAAAGTAGGCACAGAGGGAACTTACCTCAACATAGTAAAGGCCACATATGACAAACCAACAGCAAATATCATCCACAATGGTGAAAAACTGAAACCATTTCCACTAAGATCAGGAACAAGACAAGGTTGCCCACTCTCACCACTCTTATTCAACATAGTTTTGGAAGTTTTAGCCACAGCAATCAGAGAAGAAAAGGAAATAAAAGGAATCCAAATCGGAAAAGAAGAAATGCTGTCACTGTTTGCAGATGACATGATACTATACATAGAGAATCCTAAAGATGCTACCAGAAAACTACTAGAGCTAATCAATGAATTTGGTAAAGTAGCAGGATACAAAATTAATGCACAGAAATCTCTGGCATTCCTATATACTAATGATGAAAAATCTGAAAGTGAAATCAAGAAAACACTCCCATTTACCATTGCAACAAAAAGAATAAAATATCTAGGAATAAACCTACCTAAGGAGACAAAAGGCCTGTATGCAGAAAATTATAAGACACTGATGAAAGAAATTAAAGATGATACAAATAGATGGAGAGATATACCATGTTCTTGGATGGGAAGAATCAACATTGTGAAAATGACTCTACTACCTAAAGCAATCTACAGATTCAATGCAATCACTATCAAATAACCACTGGCATATTTCACAGAACTGGAACAAAAAATTTCACAGTTTGTATGGAAACACAAAAGACCCCGAATAGCCAAAGCCATCTTGAGAAGGAAAAACGGAGCTGGAAGAATCAGGCTCCCTGACTTCCGACCACATTACAAAGCTACAGTAATCAAGACAGTATGGTACAGGCACAGAAATAGAAATATAGATCAATGGAACAGCATAGAAAGCCCGAGATAAACCCACACACATATGGTCATCTTATCTTTGATAAAGGAGGCAGGAATGTACAGTGGAGAAAGGACAGCCTCTTCAATAAGAGGTGCTAGGAAAACTGGGTGGTACATGTAAAAGTATGAAATTAGAACAGTCCCTAAAACCATACACAAAAATAAACTCAAAATGGTTTAAAGACCTAAATGTAAGTCCAGAAGCTATCAAACTCTTAGAAGAAAACATAGGCAGAACACTCTATGACATAAATCACAGCAAGATCCTTTCTGACCCACCTCCTAGAGAAATGGAAATAAAAACAAAAATAAACAAATGGGACCTAATTAAACTTCAAAGCTTTTTCACAGCAAAGGAAACCATAAACAAGACCAAAAGACAACCTTCAGAATGGCAGAAAATATTTGCAAATGAAGCAACTGATGAAGGATTAATCTCCAAAATTTACAAGCAGCTCATGCAGCTCAATAACAAAAAAAAACAAACAACCGAATCTGCCCAAAAATGGGTAGAAGACCTAAATGGACATTTCTCCCAAGAAGATATACAGATTGCCAAGAAACACATGAAAGAATGCTCAACATCATTAATCGTAAGAGAAATGCAAATCAAAACTACAATGAGATATCATCTCACATCAGTCAGAATCGCCATCATCAAAAAATCTGGAAACAATAAATGCTGGAGAGGGTGTGGAGAAAAGGGAACACTCTTGCACTGCTGGTGGGAATGTGAACTGGTTCAGCCACTATGGAGAACAGTATGGAGGTTCCTTAAAAGCTACAAATAGAACTACCATATGACCCAGCAATCCCACTACTGGGCCTATACCCTGAGAAAAGCATAATTCAAAAAGAGTCATGTACCAAAATGTTCATTGCAGCTCTATTTACAATATCCAGGATATGGAAGCAACCTAAGTGTCCACCATCAGATGAATGGATAAAGAAGATGTGGCACATATATACAATGGAATATTACTCAGCCATAAAAAGAAATAAGATGAGTTATTTTTAATTAGGTGGATGGACCTAGAGTCTGTCATACAGAGTGAAATATGTCAAAAAAGAGAAAGACAAATACCATATGCTAACATATATATGAAATCTAAGAAAAAATAAATGTCATGAAGGACCTAGGGGTAAGACGGGAATAAAGACACAGACCTACTAGAGAATGAACTTGAGGATATGGGGAGGGGCAATGGTAAGCTGTGACAAAGTGAGAGAGTGGCATGGACATATATACACTACCAAACGTAAAATAGATAGCTAGTGGGAAGCAGCTGCATAGCACAGGTAGGTCAGCTCGGTGCTTTGTGACTACCTAGAAGAGCGGGATAGGGAGGGTTGGAGGGAGGGAGATGCAAGAGGGAAGAGATATGGGAATATATGTATATGTATAACTGATTCACTTTGTTATAAAGCAGAAACTAACATATCATTGTAAAGCAATTATACTCCAATAAATATGTTAAAAAGAAAAAGCGCTGATTTTATTCAATTCAGTTATGACCACCCCAGAATAGTTTTAATGTATTCCTCTGCCTAACAGAAAAATATTGATACCCATGCACTAAAACTTTTTTTTCATATTGTATATTTAGTCCAGAAACTTGTCTTATTTCAAAAATATATTATTCCATCTTTTTCATACTAAAGAGTAATAAGGTCCTGCAGATGAATTAAAATAAATAAAACAAAACTTTTTTTTTTAATTCTATAATTGCCAGAGTTGAATGATAGTTGGATTATTGATAAATCCCCACAGCTGTACAAAGCACAGTTATTCCTTTTCCTCCTACGAATCATAAATTATAAAATTTGGGTTAATGCTAAAATAATAACAACAAACTTTAATATAATTAGGGGCACCTCATCACCCTATAGAACTGTGTGACCTAGTAGGGCTCATTTATTATATGAAACAACATGTCTGTATGCCCCCCCTCCCTCAATTCCTTGCCGTTTGACTCTGAAACTGATATAACAACAAATTGATGGAATTATCTATCCCTAACCCATATCAAGAGCAAGTTATGTTCTCTGGATTCTTGAGTAAATTATGTCATTGGTTATTCTGATGAAACAAGAAACATGTCCAAAATTCTAGGAAATTGGCATTTGGGGATTTTACCATTGCTGTCTCTGACAATTTCATAGAACCCTGCATTTTAGGCAGGATTACTAATGCAAAAAAAAAAAAACAAAACAAAACAAAAACAAAACACTTGCATTCATCCCACCGGTGTTGAATTCAAATGATTAGTGTAGAAAGAAACTCCAGCAACAAATTCACATAGTATTCTTATAGGGCCAAGAAATCAAATAAGGTCACCATGTCTATGAGATTTGGCTCAAACCTCCCATTCTCTTTTTCTTGAATTCCAATATTCTTGTCAAGCTATTCTTTCCCAGGGCTGTAACTTGTTGTGACCATTTCTCATTCTTTCTGATTTTACAAAATTATTGATCTCTTAACCTTGAGTTACTCTGGATTCCTCTTTCTCTATTTACACTCCTTTGGGGTCTTATACAGTCTCAAAGCTTTAACTAGCATATGCACACCCATGCCCCCAAATTTATATCTCTATCTCATTCCTCTTCCTGAACTCCAGACTTTTATCCAATGCTTACTTGCATCTCCACTTGAATACCTAATAGTTATATTAAAATTAACATAGCCAAGACTCTATACATAAACTTCTCCCTCAAACCTCCAGCTTTAGCCTCATTCTTCCACATCTCACCTAGTGATAATTCAAACTGTCAACTTTTTCAGAGTACAAATCTTAGGGTGATGTTGAGTCTTCTCTTTCTCAAACCCTTTATCCAATCTATTCAGAATACATATATGATCTCACTTCAAAATATATTTAAGACAAATATCATAATTGTTGCAGACAAAACCATTTATTATAGAAGCAAAAAGAATAAAATACCTAGGAATAAACCAAAAAAAAAATGATAGATCTGTACACAAAAACAATAAAACTGATGAAAGAAATTGAAGACACAAATAAATGAAAAGATACCCCATGTTTATAGATCGGAAAAATTAACACTGTTAAAATGTCCATTCTACCCAAATCAATCTACAGATGCAATGTAATCTCTTTCAAAATGTCAATAGCACTTTTCACAGAAATATAAAAAAATTCTAAAATTTATATGGGAGCAAATACAGACAGTCCTAGCTTACAGGAACACAGACGTGCCAGCAGAGACCACCGTGAGAACCAGTTCCTGAGTAGAAAAACCTGAACTGTAATTGACTATTTGCTGGAGGCTCAGCGTGGACAAGCCTGAGAATTAAAATCCCAGAGGGACCCAATCATCAGGCGAACCCCACAATATTGTGAGATTTACTGCCAGGAGCTTGACCAGGTGCCACAGAAATATCAGAGAAAAATCCCCTTGTGCTTCCAATAGGGAAAGAAAAAAAGTAAACATTTAAAAATATGGCAGAACACTGTTCTTAACAAGGTCCAACCTCAGGTGAACTAGTTAGCCATACTATAGTTGTAACTATACTAATCTATTGACGTATTAGCAAAGTCTAACTGACATGGGGCAAGGGAGATAATCAGCTGCAGCTGATTCTAGACTTTCATGTAGGAGAAGGAAAATACCCAACTCCAGCCCACTCTAGCCATTCTGTCTCACTTGGGGAGAAAAAATGAGAAACATTGTGAAGTTCACATTCCAAAGGCATAGGGTCACTAAAAGACTGAGACCTAACCATAGGAATATAGAAGGCTTCCCCTCCCCCATCCCCTCACCACAACATTACTGAAGGCCTATTACAGCAATTCATTTGGGCCAGTACATCATGTCTGACTATGAAGAAAAAATTACCAGGCATATCAAAAGGCAAAAACCACAATTTGAACAGACAGAGCAAACATCATAACCAGACATAGAGCAAACATCATAACCAGACATGGAATTATCAGGCAGGGAATTTAAAACAACTATTATTAATATAGTAAGTGCTCTAATGGATAACGTAGACTGCATGCAGGAACAGAAGTGCCATATAAGCAGAGAGATGGAAATCTTAAGAAAGAATCAAAACGAAATGCTAGAGATAAAAAAAAAGACACTGTAACAGAAATGGAGAAAAACAAATATCGTATATTAACGCATATATGCGGAATCTAGAAAAATGGTACAAATGAACCTATTTGTAGGGTAGGAATAGCGGTACAGATGTAAAGGACGGACATGTGGACACAGTGGGGGAAGGGGAGGGTGGGATGAACTGGGAGATTAGGATTGACAAATATACACTACTATGTGTAAAGTAGATAGCTAGTAGGAACATGCTATGTAGCACAGGGAGATCAGCTCAGTGCTCTGTGTTTACCTGGATGGGTGGGATGGGGG
>NW_020174560.1:254977-385080 GCF_003031525.2 Neophocaena asiaeorientalis asiaeorientalis
TAAGGAGCAGATATATGTATACATATAGTTGATTCACTTCGATGTACAGCAGAAGCTAGCACAATATTATAAAGCAATTATACTCCAATAAAAAAAAAATGAAGGATACCTTTGGTGGGTTCATTAGTACACTGGATATGGCTGAGGAAAGAATCTCTGAGCTAGAGGCTGTATCAATAGAATCCTCAAAAACCATAAAGCAAAGACAAAAAAAAAAAAAAAAAGAGCAGAATATCCAAGGATGGTGGGACAACTAAAAAATGTAGTTTTCTACTCAAAATCCTTTGCTAGCATCCCAATTCATTCAGAGCAGAAGCCCAAGTTCTTCCAAGAGCCTAGAAATCCTAGTGTACAATCTGGTCCCCTTATTGTTCTACTTCATCTCACTCCTTCCACTGCAACCACGCTGGTTTTTTGCTGCCCGGAAACACATCCTGTCTAAAGGACCGCAGTTGTTCTCCTCAACTGAAGCAGGGTGGCTCACTCTCAACCTCCTTAAAATCTTCTCTCAAGCTTCACTTTCTCTGAGATGCCTCATCTGACTACACAATTTAAAACTGTAACCCCCTCTCTTTTCCATCGCGAATTATCCATACTATTTTATTTCCATTCACAGCATTACCAGATAAGTTACTGATTAAGTTAATAAGATAACTTACTTATTGATCAACATGTTTATTTTTTATCTTTCCACTAGAATATAAGCTCCTTTGAAGGGCAGAGATTTTCATTGATTTTATTCACTACTATGTCTCCAGAACTTAGAAAAGGGCTTGACAAATAAATAAATATTTGCTGCAGGAATAAATGAATTTCTTTTTGTGTATGAATAACTTCTCCCATCTCTGAATCAGCCTCCTGGCAATTGCCTTGATGGTATCCCCTTAACATACTACTGATTCAAAAATGGTCCTGTGTAGCACATTTTACTAAAAATTTTGGTCAGTGGAGAAAGATTAAATTGCCACCCAGAAAAGAAGACATTCCTGCCCCAAAAGTATCTGCATCCACCCTGAACAGGGCTTCTCCCTTAGCTGCATTTCTCTATAAGCTCTAATTATCTGTCATGCAGTTTATTTCCTCCCTCCCACTCTCACTACCTTACTTTCCATCTCTCTGCTCTGCTCTCTTGTTTCTCTATCAATATTTCTGTTAACCTCTTATGCAGAATATTTAATTACGTCTTTTACTGCTGTCTTTCTTTAGATCATGCTTTCAGTACTATTGTGCTCACACTTTCAAAACCTAGCCAAGGTATGTTCATAGCCAAAGACAGTCCTCTTCTCAAGAGGAATTTTGGTGCAAGCTGTTCAAAATACAAAACCTGTGCTTTGCTGTATAAGTTAAATGTAGTAGCACAAGGAATTCTAGGATGCTTTTAATACCAAACTTTTCTAAGCACCAAAACACGGATATGGGTATAACAGCCAAATCTCTCCAGTGAGTCAAGTTGTCACAATTATTACAGAAAAATCTCTATAGAAGTTAGTGTCCCTCAAATGTAGACATTGTGGCACTGACCTTGAGAGTGATTATGGTGTGATACTAGTATATATCAGCTTTGTGAAGAAAGGTTTTCACTTTTAAAAGAAAATACCAATTTATATAGAAAAGTCACATTTTTTAACCGAGTTCAAACAAGTCCATAGTATTAAGCAATTAATCCTTTTTAATGAACCATTACTTCTTAACATTTAAGTAAGTCATCTTTAGGACTGACTGACTTTCTCCAGTTTTTAGACCTTGTTTCCTTTGACAACTTTGTATGGCATTTCCTACAATTCTACCTGAGCCAAGGCTCAATCCACAGATTGAGGTATAGAAGCTTTTCTAAAGGTGGAACACCCACTTGAAATTACAAATTATTTATTATGAAACTTTTCACAGCATGCATTATCTTATTTGAACCATGATATGGGATTGTTCTCTTCAGGAAAATCAGATTTTTAACATATACCAAAAAGAATAATGCTTGAGAAAAAACTATAACTTTTAAAGTTGTATCCAGAAATGATTACAGTAACACACCAACCCAGGGACCTCTGATTCAGATTAAGAATATTGCTTTTATGGCACTATGAACTATATTTTTTTTGCTCAAGCTGAGACATTCAGCAAATAACAATGTTACTGTTAAGTGCACGTTAAAAGGAAACTAGGGTATTTCTTTGTGTAAACACCAAAATTGGGAACATACTGTAATCATATTGCATTTCCTAATGGTGCCATAGAGAAATGGACAAAGAACAAAAATAAGTGTAGATAAAATCTTTAGATATACCATAGAGCTAATTTATATAAAAGGAATTTAATATAGAGACATCTTTATAATAATCAACATTGCCTCAGGAAAATAACACCACAAACTCTTTTATCTGTCATGGAGAGAGTACTGCAGAATTTAATAAATGCATTCCAAATTCTCTGCAAGCAAGGCAAAATAAAAGTTAGTATAATTAATAAATGATGCAATGTTTGGCTAGAGAACTGTGTTCAAATGATAAGGTTGGCTATCTCGTGAATAGGTTAGGTATTTATTATAAAATATAGCTTTTAAATATAGGCTTCTCTGTAAGATCATACTTTCAACTCATTTATGACACAGTTGACCTTGAGAGATCAGTATGCCCACTTTCTTATATTCATAAAGGGCCTTATATACATTTTCCTAATTTTATTTGTATTTGTGATTTTTAAAAATACTTCAGAAAAGATGATATCCTGGTCCACCGTGGCTATAAATTACCTGAATATAGAATCACGTTCAACTTCTCTCTGGAGAGATTTCCCCTGAAACACAATCCATGTTTTCCTAGGTTCTGTATCATTCATAGATATCTAATATGACATGAAAGATAGTTATTGGATCCTTTTGACTGCCACAATGAGAATAGTCACCTACCTTCCTATTCCAAGAGATGTTGTTTACTATAATTGAATGGAGCATATATAGGTACTGGAATCAGACAAATCAGAATGAATCTACTCCATAACTCTTGAGGTAAGTTTAAAAGTCTATTAACCTCACTGATACACCCTCCTGATGCTATCACTTCCTCCACTGTAAAATGTATAAAATGTCCACCACTCCTGGTTGCTCTGAGGATTAAATGATAATAACATGCAAAGGGCCCAGCATATAGAAAGTATTAAGTGAATTTTCTTTCCAGTTTCCTTTTCTTGTCCTGAATAATACACAACATGAAATTAAGTCTAATCCAGCCACACAATTGAAATAAATTTTCTTATAGTAAAACTTACGTTTGGCTTTATTTTCTACCTGAGTACTCCTCAAGTTAAAAAAAACAAAGAAATAATTGACTTTTGAAAAATAAACCAACCAAATGTTTTCAAAGTTTGTACCATCTAGAATGGAAAATGTCACAATTTATTTCCCAAGCATGTAACAAATGAGGGCATTCCTATTTCTATGATGTTCAAACTTTGTAGCCCAGTCAAGCAATGTAGGAATGTGTTCTTAAATCTGGAAAAGGGGTACATCTTCCCTGGAGCTCAGAGAATCTTAGGATGATAGTTTCAGATACCTTCTTTCTTCAATGTTACCAAAATCAGACAGAAAAGTTTAGAGAAATGGAATGTATTGCTTCTTTATTGTCTTAAAAATCACATATCTGATCAAGCTATACCTTATTCAATCTAAATAAGGCAACTGGTCTCTGTGGATAAGTGAGTAGTGGGGGTCAAAGTTTGCTGTGTTGTGACTATTGCAAAAGGAAAGTATTCCACAGAAATCCTGTTTATAGAAGGAGTACTCAGAGTCCAGTGGATGATGATCCTCAATGCTTTTGTAAAGCCTCTTGTCCTGTGACCAAATGAATGGGAAAAACCGGTGTGTGCTTCACTCATATGGAAGAATCTTTATTGTCTGTGATAATATGATTAATATATAGTTGAGTTCAACAGCAGTTCAAATAAATAGTTCTTCAGCACCAACTATAACCAGCAATATTCTAGGCACTCAGGATAGACAGTTAATGAGCCACAGTCCTTGTCCTTGGGGAGCTGATAGTCTAGTTGAGGAAAGGCTTAAGGCAGAAATGTTGACTTGTTTCAATTATAGCTACATGATCTGAAGGCTAGTTCCACATTTTTAAAAAGCTTAGTAAATATTTTTATTATTTAAAAAATAAATTTAAGTGAAAAAAGTACCTGAAAAACACATGTCAAATAAGTCTCTATAGGAAGATTATGTTTTTTAGCACTTTATCTGAAAATATGTCACAGGAATTTCAAAAGATAATTACTATTTTTAATAGAACCACCATAATACATTATCACATATAAAAATATTAACACATCTCTTAATATATTGCCCAATGGCTACCCAGTGTTCAAATTTCCAATTGCCACATAAATGACATTCTTTCTTTCATCATCATTTGTTGTTTAAAATCAGAATCCAAATAAGGTCTGTTCATTTTTATTGGTTGATAAAGCTCTTACGTCTCTTTAGTCTACAGATGTCCCCTCTTCCTCTCTTCTCTCTCCATCCTTTTACCTCTCTAACTTTGTCATTTATTTGTTAAAGAAACCAGTTGTTCATCTTAAGTGTCCCATATTCTGGGTCTTGTTTGATACTTCCTTATGGCACCGAGGTGGTGTTCTACCGGAGTCTCTGTATTCCCTGTAAATTGGATCTAGAGTTGCATCAAATCCAAGTTTTAGTTGTTCATGGAATTATTTTTGGCAAGGGTATTGCATAGACAGTGCTGTGTTCCTTCATCAAAAAGTATACATGTCTGATTCTTTCTCTTTTTGTGGTAGGAGCAGCCATTGCTAATAGATGTCTCAATCCATTCATCCATTAGGGCTGTGAAATGGTGATATTCTAGTACCATCATCTCTTCTTCCTTTATTAGCTAGAATACTTCTATAAAGAGAAAAATCTCATCTACCATTTGGTTTCCAGTGGAAGAGTACATAAATAAGTCAGGAAAAGAGCTTGATACTTTAACTTTATTTGGAAATTTTAAAATAAGTGATATCGCTCTTAACCAATTTCACTTCTTTTTTGAATATCATTATGATCCCATGTGTTTTAATATATTTGATGCCTGTTATCCTTTAGGTTTACTATGCTTATTAATGTGCAATTTGTCCCATTCTTGACCAGTGGAACCTTCCCTAGTTCTCTTAAAATCTTTTTAATACAATCATAGCGTCTGTGATAGTCTCCTTGCATTCTGGTCATTACAAAATAATCCAGGGTTTTTTTGTACATTTTGTGTGCCAGACTTCTAATGAGCCTTAGTTCCTTTTTAGTAGAAAATGATATTTAGAGACAACAGCATGTGTACTAAGGTTGCTCCTTTCTACTGAGTTGATAATTGACCTTTTCAATGTACAGAGTGAAGAAATATGTTTTTCTCCATAAGCATAAAATACATCCAGCATACATATCCATACTGATATTTCTAAATCAGTTTCAGAAACTAATCTCTTTCATCAAATATACATTTCCCTTTTCTGCTGAGAAATTCAAATTTCCAATATTACTGGAAATCAGGGAATCTAGACCTATTTTACTTTTGTAAACAATACTTTACAATGCTTAGCTTCTTAGTGTAATTTTAGTGGAACAGAATTTGCATGGCTCCAAATTCTACTATGATTAATAAAAATAACAATGAATACACTGAGCTTTTACTATGTAATATTATTTAAACTTTATAATAACCCCATACAAAGATATTATTCTCAGTTTATAGGTGAAAAAATTTAAAGCTCAGAGATGTTAAGTAATTTACAGAAAGTGACACTATTATTAATGGGGATCCCAATCACTGATTTGTCTGACCCTAAAACCCACAGAGTTAACCAATTATTAATGATTACACTATGGTGACTGTTTAATTAATAGCATTCTCTTTCTGTTGTAATTATCAACTGATCCAAGCCTATTAGCTAGAACCCTGGTGGCATTTAGAGAAAATAAGTGATTTAGGTCTCATGGACTATTATTTCACACATGCTACTTAATTATATATGCATGTGTGTGTAACAAGCAGGGCATACCTTGGGAAAGTCAATAAATTTTAGCTTGTGGTATCACATGAGTTGTTTGACCATAGGCTCTTCTTGATGATTTGATATGCTCTTGAGAGGAAATTTGTAATGCTCTCCTAGGCAGCAGTTTTAAGGTAAATTAGCAGATTTATAAACCTTATTTTTACATCTTTTGTTAAAAGACTAGCTGAATTTTGTACTTCCAGGCATTGTTCAAATGTTGGAATGTAGCAGTTGTAATTGGCTTTAAAGTTTTAAGAGAGACATGATAATATTCATTTTCAATTGATTTTGAAATGATAAATGTTCAGAGTATAGAGTACTGTACTTGAATTATAACGGTGAGCAATTAAATTGGGTAAATATTATTTGTTCCCCCTGCTACACACTGCAAAGATGGGCACACAAAATAGAGGCTCTGAGTCTTCCCCTTTCGCTAGCTTCAGGAAAAATGGTGCAATACCTTCAAACTAAGCAGAAGGGGTTTGTTGTGATCACATCACCAAAAGTGAAATTTTTAGCTCCTAAGACAATAAGAGGTCTGGCCATACGTCTTCCTAAAGCCTCCATTGATGAGACTACATGAGGACTTCCCTGCCACTAAGGGAACAAGTTCCCAGGAGTGGAGTGCTTATAGCACCTGCCTCCAGCATTCTTTCTGAACAAATACCTGCACCAGTTTAGGAGATTTAGGGTGGAAATCGTAAAGGTGATGTGAGTGCAACTATTAGATGCATTCCTATGCCTTGAGTAATACTATTTTATGTGAGTTAAAGAAAACATAATAATGGGCAATGACTATAGAAATAGAACTTCCTGCTATAGTTTTCAGCAAGTGTGAACTAAAAATATCAGATTTATGTTTTTATTATGAGGACAAATCAATGAAGGCTACTGCTATGTCCATGTGCTACTCCGTAGTAGAATTTCACTAAGGAGGTAAAATGCACTGCTGGATCAATTTTGTCCTGTTGTATTTTAAAAACAACAAATATGTATTTGCATGCACTGGGGATTAGGAGGGAAGGATCAGTTTAAAAAGGAGCATTCAAATGCTAATATTATCCAAACTTTGTTGTTTAGATATTCTGCCATACTGACTCCTTACACCAGCTTATTAAGACAGTTACTATAATTCCCCACTTTATAGGTAATAAAATCAATCTTAATAAAAGCTAAAAACGTGTCACACTTTCAGCATGCAATATCTCACTTAAGCCTCACAAAAATTCCTATAAGGATAACATTATTATAATCCCCAATTTACAGATGAAAAATTGAGATCCCAAAAGATTAGATTAATTGGTCAAAGTGACCAAAGTGACAGCTAGTAAGGATTAGAGCTGGGAATTTAATAAGCCATCTTGACTTTTTTTTTTTTTTTAATGAATCAAGTGTTTATTAGCTGCTGTAGTATTCCTTTTTTATTTTTATTTTTTTACATCTTTATTAGAGTATAATTGATTTACAATGATGTGTTATTTTCTGCTTTATAACAAAGTGAATCAGTTATATATATAAATATGTTCCCATATCTCTCCCCTCTTGCATATCCGTCCCTCCCCCCTCCCTATCCCACCCCTCCAGGTGGTCACAAAGCAACGAGCTGATCTCCCTGTGCTATGCGGCTGCTTCCCACTAGCTATCTACCTTACGTTGTTTGGTAGTGTATATATGTCCAGGCCTCTCTCCTCTCTTGCTTTGTCACAGCTTACCCTTCTCCCTCCCCATATAGCCAGTACCATACTGCCTTGATTACTGTAGCTTTGTAGTATAGTCTGAAATTAGGGAGCCTGATTCCTCCAGCTCCGTTTTTCATTTTCAAGATTGCTTTAAGCCATCTTGACTCTTAAAAGCCCATGTATTACTTGACTTTCAAACAAATGTGAATACAAGGGCTCAGAGAAGGTAAGTCAATTCTAGATAATTTTGAATATAAAATCAAAAGCTCTCTTTTCACTGTAGCATGTAATTCCATAGATAGCACAAAATAAACCTATGATAACTTTATTTACATTACCAATTACATATTTTACATTTACACCACACTATATAGTAAATATTAATTAATATAGCACCAAGCAATGATATAAAAACTAAAGAAAGGCAAAATAAAAATTCAAATTTAATGGAATTAAGCAGGTGATGCTTTCAGCAGAAAGGGAATTTTTACACAGAAAGAAGGAAGTGAAAATGAGAAAAGGGCATTCTAGGTAATTTATTTTCATGTCACATTTGAGAACATTAGAGAAGCTTCCTAAAATTGAGAGATGGGAGCTATTTCATGTATTACAGTAATATTTCTTCACAGACTCTTCAATGGATCTTGAAGAAATTGAAAATTGTCTTAGAGAAGATCTTATTTATGAGAATTAATAAACCCCCCATAGGTAGCTTTACCTTATTTAACTTAAAACGTCCCTAAGTGACAGGAGAATTCTTTAAGATCTTCTAACACATGTAAGCAATATATCCTTCTAAGAAGAGGTGAGGTTGTGCCATTCTTATTGCCTTATTGCCTTTAAGGAAAATAAAAGTAAAAATTAAATCTGTACAAATTTAAATTGAAGTTAATTTACTCCAATGAAGACTTCAAATTTCACCTGGAAATAGAAATGTTAAATTTTATAAAGTGCTTTCTACATTGATTATATTTCAGTTATGAATTGGGGCACAGGAGTCTGCAGGCAGAGCGTGCTCAGATAAAGAACACTATTTGGACATTTATTTGATTACATTCCTCATTCTGTACATTCTCACATTCTGACTAATCTTAATGTCAACCACACTTTCTCCCACTTATAATCCACTTCTTGCTAAAAACACTTTTCTTCTGTCTATGGACTTGTATCTCCTTAGATCTACTCAAATTGATCTCAGAGAGACAGCAGTGAGTGGTCCTGAAGAGAGATCTTAGTTCCCTGCCCAGGAATTGAACTGGGATAACCTTATTCATTTCATTCCTGGATGAAAACCAGGAATACTAGCTGCTAGACCACTAGGGGCTAGAGGCTAGAAGCAAAATGGCCCTGGCTGTTTCCCCCACTTGAAAGCAGGAATGTTTCAAGGAGGTAAAAACTATAAAAACAGGTACAAAATTTATTATTAGAGACACAGCACAAAGTATGGGAGAGCACACAGAGAAAAAGTTTATTTTTTTAAGTCAGAAGCTAGGCACTGGGAGAGTAGTGTTGGCATCCTGAATGAGGAGCACAGTAAGGATGTGATTTAAAGCACTTATATAGGACAGCCCTTCCGGGTCTTGGTTTACCTTTGGCCAATTATCTTGTTTCTTTTTCCACACATGACTGGTCCCAGGACCCTCTCCAACACACGTGTGCAACTTTTTGCTAAGACGTATCCCACTTCAGAGGCCTGTGGGTGCATATCCACACTTACTATGGGGTGGTGCCCCCCTCCCTTTTTGACCCCCAAGGAGCCTTCCTGTGTATGCAGACAGAGAAGTTTCCCTTGATCTCAGGAGTGGTCATCTTACCTCTTTACCTCAGCAGAGTTCAGCTTCTGCCACTAGCTTTGTCCTTGGAGTGTCCAGGTGAGAATAAAGCTTAAATTTTGCTCCACTTGACAAACACCAGCTGTCCAGCACAGGGGCCCATCTATCTCTTACCTCAAAATTTCCAGTTTATCATGGTTTAACCTTCCAGTCCTTCCATCCTGAACTGTAGTTTCCTGTAGAGCTTCTCTAGAGGCAGTAGACTTCTGTTCTTGCTATTTCCCCAGCTTGGTTCTTCATATTTTCTTGTCTTTACTGAACCAATTGTATTGAGAGATTACCAAAGAAATGGAAGCCATGGTCTGTGTCTGTATTGGGTGATGATACAGGAAATGCTGAGTTGGGCTTGGCTGCAGAGAATTTTATGCTAATAAGCAGAAAGTAACAGAGAAAATAAGTTTTTGACAGAAGTTGAGGTAATATCTTGATCCAAAAGGATCATCCCAAAGGCCTAGGAAGAGAGTGATAATCATAATACAAAGCCAAGTGATGAAAATCAGAACACCAGATTAAAGCAAGAATATTCTGTTCATCGATTCATTCCACTTACCATGTGCCAGACACTGTTCAGGGAATCTTGCAGATCATTTTTATAATTCTGCCTACCACACCTCAGTACTTTAATAATATCCAGCAGATTGAAGGCACTCTGAACTAGATCCTGTGCCCCCTTAACTAAAAATCTCATAATGTCTTCCCATTGACACATGGTATAGTTTATGGACAAATGATTCAAAATAAAGAATGGAAAGTAGAACCTGAACAAAATTCTTACCAAATGAAAATGACTTTTTAATGACTGCTCAGAGCTGTAGCTCTTTAGAGAGGCTGGTCACAGTTGTGGTTTAAGTACAGAAGATGCTGTATGTGGCTTCTTGCAAGCTGAACAACACTGAAAATCTTTATGTAGAAGCATTTTGTAAATAAATGCTATACAAATGAAAGATATTAACATGCAGAACTAGACAATTTTCTTGTGCCTTCTGATTTTTCTTATCATTCCCTATTGATAGCATTTATTGTTCACTCCATGATGAATATATGTCACAACGTGGCAGCTTAGAAAGCCATTAGAATGCTGACAGTCTTGGGCAAGTTTTCATTCTAGTTAGTATGTCATTCTCTGAATCTCTGATACAAATAGAATTTTAAAATTCAGGACCACATTTGTTTTCATTCATTTATTTTGTTTTTTCAAATGTTAACAGGATATTCCTTCTAACAACCTTGCCAAATTATTCTCTCAAGCTCCAGATTGCATTCTCAATATTGAACTCATGAAGTTATGTTTTTCTACTCCTCTTCCTGTTTAAGAGATTTAGCCTTGTCAACCTTTCCATTAAGTGGCAACTCAAGGGTCGGAAGGTAGAGAATGAACCTTCTCAGCAAGGCTTAATAATAAGGATAGGAAAATTAAGACTCTTTCAACCTTGGCAAAAGTAAAAATACAGTAATTATCTCATAACTTTAATTGGTATATGCAATCTGTATAAATTATTCTAAACAAAATATCCCTTCCACCTTTACAATAGGGATTTTGGCAGGAAATACTTATAACAGTTTATGTTATTTGGTTGACATAAACCCAGTCTTACACTAGACATCCAGGAGTCTTAAAATTTTAATATTTTATCATTGTGTGAGAACTGACTCTGGGTTGGACAGATGTTCTGTAATACTTCCAGGAGACAAAAAAATCTTATTTGAATTTTCAACTACAGTTTTTAGCATATTGACCTGCTTCTCTCCACATTTTTTACAATCTATGATTTGTTTATCAGTTTTATTTTATGTATATCTTGAGCTTTACCAAATTCACTTAGAGATAAGCATGAAAATTTTTATAAATAAATAATATAGTAATTCTTAGACTTTGCATAAATTTCTCATGTATGAACTGAAAAGCAGATGTAGGGGGAAAATTTCTCAAAATGTAATCCATAATAAATTCTAACAAACAAAAATATTTCTTAGGAATTTTTATTAGAAAATCTTTCATACATTTACAATGTTTGAGTCTACTTTTACAGGGTTCATTTTTATACATGTTAATTTTAGTGTACACTTTATTCTTAATGAATGAATCTTGTCTCATAACTGAAGAAAGAAGGAATTATCATGAAGGTTAGTGTCTAAGAAAATGTTTCATAACCAAAGAAAATATTTCAGTACATTAGATATTTCTAGGAAATGAATAGTCAAAAGAGTAAAAAACATAAAATTGTTTATTTAAAAGAAAACATTTTTAAATTGTTCTTTGAGTGTTAGTCAATCACAATCTGGTGTTATCTACAGTCACTGGACTTTGTTTGTTTGGAGGTGAGGGTTACATTCACTGTTAACTGATTTGTTCATATGTATTTTATTTCTTTATCAATACAAATTTCCCATAAATAGCTTAAAACGCTTGTTTATGTGAATATTTTCCAAAGTTCAAAGACAATTCTTAACTTGAAAAAATTTTATTTAGATAACTCATTCTTAATTATTCTTGCCAACTTAGTCAATGTATCCCCTGATCAATGAATCAGTGTTAATTCCTTAACATTATTTTCTATTTCTATGTTCTTAGTGCCTCTTCTCTGATTTCACAACTACTTATCAAAACAAACAGCTTATCCTGTTTCACTGCTCTCAACATCTTTCATAATTGCCCTGTGAAGTTTAAAGTTGCAGATAATTCACATATGAAATATACTGTCTTTAATCTATCCCATTTCCTCAAATTCTCTGATTTCAATGAAACCTGAAATCTAATTTAAAGCAAAGTTCAAAATAAGATCTGTATAACATCCATGGCAGTATTTTCACTTTGAAGATTTATGGCATGCTACAGCCTAGCTTTTTTAACAGGAATGAAAAAAGTAAACATCAAAAAGAGGGGATTCTAGCTCAAAGTAATTTGAGAACTCATAAGAAATCACTTGTCGGCTTTAAATTAATCATTCATTCCACTCTTGACTAATTGCTTTTCAGAGCAGTGAATTTCAAGGTACAATTTCATGGCCACTATCATTATTCTTGGAAAACAATGGAAATGCAAATGATATTATGACCAAAGACAGATACACAATTCCATTTCCAAAATGGCAGATTCTGGAAAGTTATGTGCTATTTTTAATAAATTTGAGAACTTATTGTTAAAGTAATGGGCAATGACCATGTAGGATAAAAAATGAGGATAATTGAGAATCAACATGAGTTCCCTGGGAGGAAATTAATCCAAAGTAACATAATGTTGCTCTACTGGCAGCATCCTATGGCAGGATGTCTCCCTGGAAGTTCTCTGCTCCCAGGCATGGGTCCCTGGGCTTCCTGCCTCAGAAGCACACAGCAGCTGGCACTGTGGGAAGGTGAAGAGCTTCCCCAATGATTATTCTTCCAAGCTTGTACACCTCACAGCCTTCCTCGGCTACAAGACCGGCATGACCCACATGGTGAGGGAGGTCGATAGGCCAGGGTGCAAGGTGAACAAGAAGGAAGTTGTGGAGACTGTGACCATTGTGGAGCTGCTGCCTGTGGTACTGTGGGCATTGTGGGCTATGTGGAAACACCTTGAGGCCTCCAGACCTTTAAGACCATCTTTGCTGAGCATTTCAGCAATGAATGCAAAAGGCACTTCTATAAAAACTGGCATAAATGTAAGACAAAAGCCTTTACCAAATGATGCAAGAAGTGGCAGAATGTAACGGCAAGAAGCAGCTGGAGAGGGACTTCAGCAGCATGAAGAAGTACTACCAGGTCATCTGTGTCATTGCCCACACCAAGAGGTGTCTGCTTCCTATACACCAGAAGAAGGTCCACCTCATGGAGATCCAGGTGAACAGAGGCACTGTGGCAAAAAAAAACTGGACTGGACTGGTGAGAGGCTATAGTGGCATGTCCCTATGATTCAAGTGTTTGGGCAGGATAAGATGATTGCTTTCACTGGGGTGACCAAGGGCAAAGGCTACATAGGGGTCACCCGCCATTGGTACACCACGAAGCTGCCCCATAAGACCCACCAAGGGCTGCATAAAGTTGCCTGTATTGGGATACAGGCAACTTTATGCAGCCCTTGGTGGGCTGTCCGGGTGGCCTTCTCTGTGGCTCAGGCTAGGCAGGAAGGCTACCATCACCACACTGAGATCAACAAGAAGATCTACAAGATCGGCCAGGGCTACCTCATCAAGGACAGAAAACTGATCAAGAAAAATGTCTCTACTGATTAGGATCTGTCTGACAAGAGCATCAAACCTCTGTGTGGCTTTGTCCACTACGTTGAAGTGACCAATGACTTTGTCATGCTCAAAGGCTGTGTGGTAGGAACCAAGAAGCAAGTGCTCACCCTGCATGAATCCTTTCTGGTGCAGACCAAATGGCAGGCCCTGAAGAAGATTGACTTCAAGTTTATTGACACCACCTCCAAATTTGGCCATGGTTGCTTCCAGACTGTGGAGGAGAAGAAAGTATTCATGGGACCCCTTAAGAAGGAGAGAATTGCAAAGGAAGAAGGGGTCTAATGTCAGAACAGATTGCACAGCTGATAGAATCTCAATAAAATTATTTTCCAGTGGGGGGGGGGGTAGTTACATAACGTTTTTTCTCTGATAAATTTTTAATGTTACTGATCAGCAAATCACTGCCAAGATGATGTATTAATTTCAACAAAGAAAAGTATCACATAATACCCTTAGAAATAAAGTAATACATATTAACTTTAATAGCACTCATTTTAATTAATTAATTGATTTTGGCTGTGATGAGTCTCAGTTGCAGCATGTGGGATCTTTCACTCTTTTTAAATTTATTTATTTATTTATTTTTGCTGCATTGGGTCCCAGTTGCAGCACGTGGGATATTTTATTGTGGTGGGCAGGCTCTTTGTTGTAGCAATGTGGGCTTCTCTCTAGTTGTGGCACTCGGGCTCCAGAGTGCGTGGGCTCAGTAGTTGCAGTGCATGGGCTTAGTACCCCCACAGCATGTGGGATCTTAGTTCCCTGACCAGGGATTGAACCCATGTCCTCTGCATTGGAAGGTGGATTCTTAACCACTGGACCACAAGGGAAGTCCCCCAGTAATAGTACTCTTAAGAGGATTACTTAAGTATTAATTAATGGCTATAGATCATGCTGAATAAAGCTTCAATTATAGCGCTGTAGTTTTCTGACTCTATTTGGTAGCACTTAATAATTAACTGGATGAGAAAAATGATTTTCAAATCAGATAGTAATTTTTAATATCAGTTAGATATCTAAAGCTGAAAAGATTTGTTAGAGTGATGTTCACGAACAGCTAAAGTCCCTCCAACCAAAATCAACAAGATAATGAATAAAGATATATAAAAATAATCTAAGAAATTTTACACAGTCCATTATGCAAAATCTTGTTTCATAGCAGGTCCTATGAAAAAAATATCCAGAGGATTGATTTATTCACGATTTTAATTTTCATTCACTCATTTAATAAATATTTATCACCATGTCCTATTCTGGGTACTGGAAATATAATAGTGAATCAGAAAAATAAAGACTCTTTTCTTCTAAGCTTACATTTTAATAGGTTGTAGCATAATATTAATAAATAAATAAATAAACAAGATAATTTCAAATAGAAATAAGATTCAAACTATTTTGACTAGAAGTAGTGTTGAGGACTAATTTAGGCTAGGTCAGGAATGCCCACTGAGGATACGATATTTGAGCTCAGAATACTAAAATGAAGGATCTAGATATAGGAAAATCAGGAGTTAACGTTTTAAGGCAGAGAAAACATCATATGTGAACACCTTAGGCGGGGGAGGATGAGCTTGGCCAAGTAAAGAAAGTGGCAAGTGGTAGAATAAAAAGATAACAATGATTGTGCAGAGTAAGATCATTTAAGAATTTTAGACTTCTGGGAAGATGGCAGAAGAGTAAGACATGGAGATCACCTTCCTCCCCACAGATACACCAAAAATACACCTACGTGTGGAACAACTCCTACGGAGCACCTACTGAACGCTGGCAGAAGACCTCAGACCTCCCAAAAGGCAAGGAACCCCCCACGTACCTGGTTAGGGCAAAAGAAAAAATAAACAGAGACAAAAGTATAGGGACGGGTCCTGCACCAGCAGGAGGAGGCTGTGAAGGAGGAAAAGTGTCCACACACTAGGAAACCCCTTCACGGGTGGAGTCTGTGGGTGGCAAAGTGGGGGAGCCTCGGAGCTGCGTAGGAGAGCACAGCAACAGGGGTGTGGAGGGCAAAGCGGAGAGATTCCAGCGCAGAGGATCAGGGCCGACTGGCACTCACCAGCCGAGAGGCTTGTCTGCTCGCCCGCTGGGGTGGGCGGGGCTGGGAGCTGAGGCTCCGGGAGAGGAGTGGGGTTGGAGGCATGAACACAGCCTGCAGGGCATTAGTGCACCGCGGCTAGCCGGGAGGGAGTCCGGGGGAAAGTCTGGACCTGCCGAAGAGGCAAGAGACTTTTTCTTCCCTCTTTGTTTCCTGGTGTGTGAGGAGAAGGGATTAAGAATGCTGCTTAAGGGAGCTCCAGAGACGGGGCGTGAGCTGCGGCTAAAAGGGTGAACCCCAGAGACAGACATGAGACGCTAAGGCCGCTGCTGCCGCCACCAAGAAGCATGTGTGCGAACGCAGGTCACTATTCACACCCCCCTTCCAGGGAGCCTGTGCAGCCCACCACTGCCAGGGTCCTGGGATCCAGGGACAACTCCCCCGGGAGAACGCATGGCACGCCTCAGGCTAGCAATGTCACACCAGCCTCTGCTGCCACAGGCCCGCCCCGCACACTGTGACCCTCCCTACCCCCAGCCTGAGTGAGCCAGCACCTCCGAATCAGCGGCTCCTTTAACCCCGTCCTGTCTGAGCAAAGAACAGATGCCCTCCGGTGACCTACAAGCACAGGTGGGGCCAAATCCAAAGCTGAGCCCCTGGGAGCTGTGAGAACAAAGAAGAGAAAGGGAAATCTCTCCCAGCAGCCTCAGAAGCAGCGGACTAAAGCTCCACAATCAACTTGATGTACCCTGCATCTGTGGAATACATGAATAGACAATGAATCATCCCAAATTAAGGAGCCGTGTGGATGAAAGGATCTTGGTGCTGCAGCCAGGAGTTAGTGTTGTGTCTCTGAGGTGGGAGAGTCAACTTCAGGACACTGGTCCACAAGAGGCCTCCCAGCTGCACATAATATCAAATGGTGAAAATCTCCCAGAGATCTAGATCTTAACGCCAGCACCCAGCTTCACTCAACGACCAGCAAGCTACAGTGCTGGACATCCTATGCCAAACAACTAGCAAGACAGGAACACAACCCCACCCATTAGCAGAGAGGCTGCCCCAAATCATAATACGTCTACAGACACCCCAAAACACACCACCAACCTATCAAACTACCACTGGCATTTTTCACAGAACTAGAACAAAGAATGTCACAATTTGTATGGAAGCAGAAAAGACCCCGAATAACCAAAGCAATCTTGAATATGAAAAACAGAGCTGGAGGAATCAGACTCCCTGACTTCAGACTATACTACAAAGCTGCAGTAATCAAGACAGTATGGTACAGGCACAGAAATAGAAATATAGATCAATGGAACAGGATAGGAAGCCCAGAGATAAACCCACGCACATATGGTCACCTTATCTTTGATAAAGGAGGCAGGAATATACAGTGGAGAAAGGACAGCCTCTTCAATAGGTGGTGCTGGGAAAACTGGACAGGTACATGTAAAAGTATGAGATTAGATCACTCCCTAACACCACACACAAAAATAAGCACAAAATGGATTAGACCTAAGTCTAAGGCCAGAAACTATCAAACTCTTAGAAGAAAACATAGGCAGCACACTCTAAGACATAAATCACAGCAAGGTCCTTTTTGACCCACCTCCTAGAGAAATGGAAATAAAAACAAATGTAAACAAATATGACCTAATAAAACTTAAAAGCTTTTGTACAGCAAAGGAAACCATAAACAAGACCAAAAGACAACCCTCAGAATGGCAGAAAATATTTGCAAATGAAGCAACTGATGAAGGATTAATCTCCAAAATTTATAAGCAGCCCATGCACCTTAATAACAAAAGAACAAACAACCCAACCCAAAAATGGGCAGAAGACCTAAATAGACATTTCTCCAAAGAAGATATACAGACTGCCAACAAACACATGAAAGAATGCTCAACATCACTAATCATTAGAGAAATGCAAATCGAAACTACAATGAGATATCACCTCACACCGGTCAGAATGGCCATCATCAAAAAATCTAGAAATAATAAATGCTGGAGAGGGTATGGAGAAAAGGGAAACCTCTTACACTGTTGTTGGGAATGTAAATTGTTACAACCACTGTGTAGAACAGTATGGAAGTTCCTTAAAAAACTACAAATAGAACTACCATATGACCCAGCAATCCCACTACTGGGCGTATACCCTCAGAAAACCATAATTCAAAAAGAGTCATGTACCAAAGTGTTCATTGAAGCTCACTGTGTGATATGTGAATTATAGCTTAATAAAGCTGTTACATTAAAAAAAAACGAGCTATACAGTTTATCTTTTACTGATATTCTCCAACATTTTATTATGAAAATTTTCAAACATACAAAAAGTTGAACGATTTTATAGTGAGCACCCATACCCATGTCCTAGATTCTACCATTAACATTTTACTAATTTACTGTATCATATATCCATGCATTTATCCATCTCTCTATCCATCCACCAATCCATCTTATTTTTGTGATCTATTTTGAAATTGCAGACATGAGTACACATCTAAATATTTCAGTCAAGTAAATCATTAACTAGAGTTCAATATTTGTTTACATTTTTTCTTTTGAGGTAATATACATGAGTGAAACACCCAGGTCTTGTGTATAGTCACTAGTTTTGACCAATGCTTGTACTTGTTTAACCCAAATCCCTATTGTTATAAGAAAAAAAAAAAAGAATTTTACAGGTCATAAAAAAGAAATCTGATTTTATCCCAAGTAAAATGGGAAATTCCTAGAGCATCTTGAGTAGGAAAGTAATATGATTATATTGTATCCATTTGACAGATCATCCCAGTTTCTCTACAGAGAAAAGGACAGTGAGAGGCCAAGAGTTGACACAAAGAAATTTATTAAGAGTAATCCTGGTGAAATAATTGTGACTTAGACCAGAATGGTGTCAATGGGAATGAAAATAATTGAATGGATTTAGAATGTAATCTGAGGGTGAACCAAACAGAGTGAGTGAGAAATTAAACATGAGGATGCAGAGAAGACTCAAGAGTGACCCTTGGTTATAGGGATTAAAGAACGAGGTAAATTGTGGTAGAATTTACTTAAATCGGGGAAATATAGGGTAGGAATATGTTAAATTTAAGAAATCATTTGGGTATTCAAATTTAGTATTAAAATAGATCATTCAATATTAATGTACTCAGTACAAATTAAGCTCATTGGAGACGTCAGATCTAATGATACAGATTCTGTAGATGTCAGCAAATAGATGGGACAATGCCATTGAAGAATACATGAGAAAATGTAGAAGTAGAAAAATGGAAGAAATAGGGTAAAGCCCTGTGACATTTTAATATTTTGAGGTCAAACAGAGAAGTAAGGACCAGTAAAGCAGTTTGAGAAGGAGGAATAAGAGAAAAAAATCAGGAGAATATAGTGTTACAGAGGCCAAGACAAGAGGTGGTTTCAAGAATAAAGAAGTGATCAGCTAAATAAGGTATTGCCAAGAAGTTAGGTAAGATAAGGAAAGATAAGTGACCATAGGACTTCTTCTGGTCATAGAGGATAAGATAATACAGACCAACCCATCCACTAATAATAACTAAAAGTGGTAAAATATTAAAATAATATGTAATACTTAGTGATAAATCTGACAAAAGATATGCAAGACCTGTACACTGAAGACTACAAAATACCACAGAAATAAACTGAAAGACATGTAAATAAATGGAGAGTGGAGAGAGACAATTCGTTCATCTTTTGAGAAATTCAGTGCTTTTAAGATGTCATTTTCCTCAAATTGATCTATAGCTCCAATGCCATTCTGATCAAAGCAGGTATATTTTTGTGTAAAAAAAAAAATGGAGAGCTAATCCTAAAATGCGCCTAGAAATGCAAAGGACCTACAGTAGACAAAACAAATTTGACAAAGAAAAAAATTGGAAGACTTATATTACCTGATTTCAAGAATTATTTTAAAGCTTAAGTAGATAAGGCTGTGCAGTATTGACATCAAGAGATACGAATCCAGGAAACAGCATGGATAGTCCAGAAATAGTTCCACACAAATGAGGTCAATTGTTTTTTGACAAAGTTGCAAAGGCCATTCAGTAAAGAAAGAATAGTCTTTTCTATAAATATTGTTATAATTATTTAGAAGTCTATATTAAAAATAAAAGTGAATTTCAATCCATTCTTTGCATGATTTACAAAAATTATTTTATGGTATATAGGAAACCTAATTTCAAGAACAAAAACTAAATGTTCCGAAAGCAAACAGGAGAAAACTTTAGTCAATGATATATATGACACCAAAAGCAAGATCTAATTGAAATTAATAAATAACACTTCATCAAAATTGAGAACCTCTGCTCTTCAAAAGACACTTAAGAGAATTAAAAGACAAGCTATAGGCTTGGAAAAAATATTTTAAAATTACATATTTGATCAAAGCTTTATATTCAGAATATTTTTAATGTAAAGAAGACTCTCAAAACTCAACAATAAATGTACACAACTCAATAGCAAATGTACACAAGACATAAAGAGAAATTTCACTAAGAAAGATGTACAATTAGCACATAAGTAAGAGGAGAGTTACTCAATATCGTTAATCATCAGGAAAATGCAAATTCAAACTGCTATGAGGTATCACAAAATAACTACTAAACTGGCTAAAATTTGAAAGATTGACCATATCAACGGTTGGCAAAGATGTGAAGACAACTGAAACTGCATACACTGCTGATAGGTATGTAATGTGATACAACCTGTTTGAAAAAGTTTGACACTTTCTTAAGAAATTATACATACACCTACAATCAGATTCAGCCATTCTACTCTTAGGTATTTACTCATGAGAAATGAAAACAAATGTCCATATAAAAACATGTACAGGGATGTTTATGGAATCTATATTTATAATGTCCAAATTTATAAACAATACAATATCTATAAAAAGGTTAATAGATAAATTATGATGTATTCATATAACAAAATACCATTCAGCAATAAGAATGTATGAAGAATGGTTGCATACAACAACATAGATAAATCTTAAAACTATTATGCTTAGTGAAAGAAGCCAGATAAAAAAGAACACATTGTATATGATCCCATTTTTACAAAATTATTTAAAATAAATGCCAATCCATAGTTACAGAAAGCAGAACAGGGATTGCTGGAGCCCAGGAGTGTTCAAGGAAGGAGAGCAAGGAGAGAATATGAAGTTGTCCAATGAAAGTGTTGGGGGTGATTTTATGTTTATTTTGATTGTGGCAATGATTTTAAAGGTACATGTATATGTCAAACTTGTCTGGCTGTATAATGTATTCTAAGCTTCTATATCAATTAACCTCAAAAAAATATTTTAAAAGTAAAAACATTCCCCCTGACTATGAAAATGAGAACCAAGGGAGATTTTTATTGTACTCCCTTTTAAATTTTTTTGGATTTGTACCATGCAAATGTTCTTCCCATTCAAAGTGCAATTAATTAAAAATTTCTGTCCAACCTGTTCCACATAAGATACTAATCTTGGTATCATTCACTACTAACAGCTTTCTCTTTCTTTTCAGTCATCTTTGTTTAATCAACACAGAATTCTGTCGATTCTGTCTTAGAACCATCTTTGAATCTATTTCTCCCCTATTTTCACAGCTCTTGTCTAACTTTGTCAACTTTCGTAAATGTCATCTTCTTGCTGAAGTCTTTTCTGTGATTTTCAAGGTGATTGCCTTGGTCTTTGGACTTGGTTTTTTGACAGATTTCTGTAACAGATTTTGGAATATTTATTACAAATAAATAATATGTATTTGTTCCTATGTCCATCTCCCCAAGACAATGTCTTATTCCTATTCAACAAATATTTGTTTCAGTGAATGTGAAGAATGGTTAAATGAAAATATTTCTCCTGGAAGGATTATCTAGGGGAGATATAACTGCTTTCATCTATTTTAAAAGTTATCATTTTTAGATATCATACAAAATAAGTTATCATACTTATTTTGTGTTTCTTAAAGATGTAAACCATAGGAAATAAATGGAGAATAATTTTGATTAACCAAAGAAATAATATATTTAAAATCTATTTCAATTAGATAATAAACACATAAAACCAGTAAATTTAAAAGATTAAGTATTACAGGTAAAACAAGAGTTCCTTTTATTCAATGTAACATATTCAATTTCTGCCCTTACCTTACCCCTTGCCAAAAATAACCATTATCATGGGGTTGATGTGTATCCCTCCAGACTGTTAAATTAATTTATTCATCACTAGACTTTCCCCCAAATAAAATAAACTGCCCCATGAGGTAATGGAGGTGATTTCCTCCATCATAGTCAGCTGGATGTCCAAATGTTATAAAGACTCTCAATGCAAAACCTATATTAGTAAGAAATTTGAATTTGGTCTCAAATATGTCTTCCAGGAATATTATTATGTAATTATATATTTCTACACCTGCAAATACGTATATTTTGTCCACTTTACCATTCTCAAATTGGAGCAACTATTTAGAACCCAAACTCTTAGGACTTTAGATCTTAAAACAAAAATATATGTATTCAAGTAACACCTTCTTGTATTCTTTCATTGTCTTTCAAGACTCCCAGTTCTCATACTTTTAACAGTTTCATTCTTTTAAGATCTGCAAGTGACTAGATGTAAAAAAAAACTTCCATAGCATTACTAATAACCCTTTTCAGAATGTGTTGACACCCAACTTTTTGGAATGAAACTGAGCTGTTCTAAATGATCTGGTTATAAATATGTGATTTTGTGATTTATAATAAAAATATATATTTGGTCTTCATCACTATTTTTGGCACAGCGCTCCTAAAACCCCTAGAATTTCCTAAGTGATAAGATCCATAAAGGTGTCTTTGGTTATGTCAATGAGGTAACTTTTGGACTCCACCTAAGGATGGGAGCTCTTTGCAGGTGGAGCCAACAAAGTGATTGATGGGTTGAAACTTTCAGTTTCACTCCTTCAACCTCTGGAGAGGGGAGAGGGACTAGGGGTTGAATCAATCACCAATGACCAATGATTAAATTAACCATGCCTATGTAAGGAAGCCTCCATAAAAACACAAAATAATGGGGTTCAGAGAGCTTCTGGGTGGGTGAACAACACGTGGAGGTTCAGGGGGAGTGACACACCCGGAGAGGAAACTTTGTGTTCTTTCCTCATATCTTTCCCTAGATCTCTTTCAACTGGCTGCTCCTGAGTTATACCCTTTATAATAAATCCATAATCTAGTAAGTAAACTCCTTCTATGAGGTATATGAGCTGCTCTAGCAAATTAATCAAACCCAATGAACCTCTGATTCATAGCCAGTTGGTCAAAAGCCCAAGTAAGGTGGTACCTGAAGTGTGGTGGGGAGTGGTGGATATGATGCTATCTCCAGGTAAATAGTTTCAGAATTGAGTTGAATTGTAGAATACCTAGCTGGTGTCTGGGGGATTGCTTGCTGTTTGTGTGGGGAAAGACCCAATCACTCCCATCTTGGACTTGATCCAGGAACCTGATAGAAAATAAACAACCATACTCATTTTCATATGTGACATTTTCCAATTATAGACTGTCAATGAAAAAAATTAATCAATAGTCAATCAAAGAAAGAAATGGAAAATTTTATTCCAGCCAACCTAAGGATTATAACCTGGGAGATAGTCTTTCAGAAAGCTCTGAGGACTGTTCTGCCTGTTAGATGTCAAAGCACAGTCATATAAGTTTTTGAGACAAAGGGTTTGTGGACTAGGAATGTTGCCTGACATTCCAGCAAACAAAGAATGTTGCCTGGCACCCCGTTTCTATAAGGATAAAGCCATCAGCCACAGCAGTTGCCCGCTGATGGTACACCCTGAGGGGAATTCAAGATGGAGAAAAACAGGAAGCATTCTGTGCTTTGAACACTGGTTCTTAATATTTAAGATGCATATCTAAGGAATAAATTCAAGGAACCCAGATCCTTGTATCTTCCCAGGTATAGAAAAATAATTAAATAGAGTTGTCTGTTTTTTTGTGTGATTAACAATAATCTTTTGATGTTCTACTACATGTTTTTTGCAGCAAAAGTACTCCTATATATCTTGGCTTCTCCCTTACCTCTTTGAAGCAGTTCTTGAGAGTGACCTGAGAGGCTGTCTCCTGGGATATAGCCCTCAGTATGACCCCCAAGTAAAACCTAACTCACAATCTTTAGGTTGTGTGTTTTTCTTCAGTAGACAGTTTGTACATCAAAGTAACATACTGATGGTTTATAATCCAACAAGGTGAGTAGTGGGTCATCATGATCCCTTACAAGATTGAGAAACAAATGTTATCTCCTAAGGAGGAGTTACCTGGCTGGTGCCAAGAGGAAATTGCTTTTTCTTTCCTTTTCCTTTCTTTCTTTTTTTCTTTGTTTTTTGTTTGTTTGTTTTTGCAAGTAGGCATTCCTGTGTCTTCCATGGGGATCTAGATAACGTATAATACAGATATACAGTGCACACTAACTGGGAGGGGGTAATAGCTCAAATGGACAGAGAATTTAAGAATTTTCTTGTCCTGCTTTAAAAATAATTTTATTTAATCAAATCAAAATACCTATAAAACTGTCCAATTCATTGTGCATGCATAGATGTCTTAAAATGTCAGAAGTACTAAACAGCTGCAATGTGTCTGTATTACCAAAATTATAATAATTCCTATATTATAAAGTAGTATAAACATAAAGTTACAAATAGTGATTTATATCACAAATAGTATAAAAAATAATAACTTCCAGATTAGGGGAATTTTACCAACTTTTTGCTTTTTAAGAAATAAAAAGACGTCCAGATGTGTTGCTAAAATTCTCTTCTGGGCCCAGAAGCAATATGATAGATTTTTCAGAGATGTGTTCCAGATTTCTTAGTTACATGTACCTTGAGAATACCTGATGGATTTAGAGTGCAGGAGGCAAATTATCAGCAATGTGCCTTTAAATGAGCAAAGTGTATGATTAAAGTCCACCTGGGGGAGTTGAGGAAGATGGATGGAAGTGTAAGACGCAGAGATCACCATCCTCCCCACAGATACATCAGAAACACATCTACACAAGGAACTTCTCCTATAGAATACCCACTGAATGCAGGCAGAAGACCTCACACATCCCAAAAGGCAAGAAACTCCACACGTACCTGGGTAGGGCAAAAGAAAAAACACAGGCAAAGAATAGGGATGGGACCTGCACCAGTGGGAGGGAGCTGTGAAGGAGGAAAGTTGTCCACACACTAGAAGCCCCATTGTGGGCGGAGACTTGGGTGGCAGAGAGGGAAGCTTTGGAGTCACGGAGGAGAGTGTAGCAACAGGGGTGCAGAGGGCAAAGCGGAGAGATTCCTGCACAGAGGATCAGTGCCGACCAGCACTCACCAGCCCGAGAGGTTTGTCTGCTCACCCACTGGGGTGGGCAGGGGCTGGGAGCTGAGGCTCGGGCTTCGGTTTGATCCCAGGGAGAGGACTGGGGCTGGCTGCATGAACACAACCTGAAGGGGATAGTGCATGACGGTTAGCCTGGAGGGAATCCGGGAAAAATTCTGGGCCTGTCGAAGAGGCAAGAGACTATTTCTTCCCACTTTGTTTAGTGGTGCAGGAGGAGAGGGGATTAAGAGTGCTGCTTAAAGGAGCTCCAGAGACAGGTGCAAGGCATGGCTATCAGTGCGGACCCCAGAGACAGGCATAAGACACTAATGCTGTTGGTGCCACCACCAAGAAGCCTGTGTGCAAGCACAAGTCACTATCCACACCTCCCCTCCCAGAAGCTAGTGCAGCCCGCCACTGCCAGGGCCCGGTGATCCAGGGACAACTTCCCCAGGAGAATGCATGGCACACCTCAGGCTGCTGTAATGTCACGCGAACCTCTGCTGCCTGAGGCTCACCCCACATCCGTATCCCTCCGTCCCCCATGGCTTGATTGAACGAGAGCCCCCGAATCAACTGCTCCTTTAACCCCACCCCGTCTGAGCGAAGAACAGATGCCTTCAGGCAACCTACACACAGAGGCAAGGCCAAATCAAAAGCTGAACCCCAGGAGCTGTGCAAACAAAGAAGAGAAAGGGAAATCCCTCCCAGAAGCCTCAGGAGCAGCGGATTAAATCTCCACAATCAACTTGATGTACCCTGCATCTGTGGAACACCTGAAGAAACAATGAATCATCAAAAATTGAGGAGGTGGACTTTTGGGGCCAGATATATTACTTTTTCCCCTTTTCCTCTTTTTGTGAGTGTGTATGTGTATGCTTCTGTGTGAGATTCTGTCTGTATAGCTTTGCTTTCACCATTTGTCCTAGGGTTCTGTCCGACCATTTTGTTTGTTTGTTTGTGTTTCTTTTTTACTTAAAAAATTTTTTTCTTAATAGTTATGTTTTATTTTGTTTTATTTTATCTAAATTTATTTTATTTTATTTTATCCTCTTTCTTTCTTTCTATTGTTTCTCCCTTTTATTCTGAGCCGTGTGGATGAAAGGCTCTTGGTGATCCAGCCAGGAGTCAGTGCTGTGCCTCTGAGGTGGGAAAATCAACTTCAGGACACAGGTCCACAAGAGACCTCCAGCTCCACGTAACATCAAACAGCAAAATTCTCTCAGAGATCTCCATCTCAACACCAAGACCCAGCTTGACTCAACAACTAACAAGCTACTGTGCTGGACACCCTATGTCAAACAACTAGCAAGAAAAGAACACGACCCCACCCATTAGCAGAGAGGCTGCCTAAAATCATAATAAGGCCACAGACACCCCAAAACACACGACCAAACATGGACCTGCCCACCAGAAAGACAAGATGCAGCCTCATCCACCAGAACACAGGCACTAGTCCCCTCCACCATGAAGCCTACACAACCCACTGAACCAAACTTAGCGACTGGGGACTGACACCAAAAACAACAGGAACTAAAAACCTGCAGCCTGCAAAAAGGAGACCCCCAAAACTGTAAGAAAAACAAAATGAAAAGACAGAAAAACACACAGCAGATGAAGGAGCAAGGTAAAAACCCATCAGACCTAACAAATGAAGAGGAAATAGACAGTCTACATGGAAAAGAATTCAGAATAATGATAGTAAAGATGATCCAAAATCTTGGAAATAGAATAGAGAAAATGCAAGAAACATTTAACAAGGACATAGTAGAACTACAGTTGAAACAAGCAATGATTAGCAACATAATAAATGAAATTAAAAATACTCTAGAAGAGATCAATAGCAGAATAACTGAGGCAGAAGAATGGAAAAGTAACCTGGAAGATAAAATAGTGGAAATAACCACTGCAGAGCATAAAAAAGAAAACATAATGAAAAGAACTGAGGACAGTCTCAGAGACCTCTGGGACAGCATTAAACGCACTGACATTCAAATTATAGGCGTCCCGGAAGAAGAAGAGAAAAAGAAAGGGACTGAGAAAATATTTGAAGAGATTATAGTTGAAAACTTCCCTAATATGGGAAAGGAAATAGTTAATCAAGTCCAGGAAGCACAGAGAGTCCCATACAGGATAAATCCAAGGAGAAATACACCAAGACACATATTAATCAAACTGTCAAAAATTAAATACAAAGAAAACATATTAAAAGCAGCAAGGGAAAAACAACAAATAACATACAAGGGAATCCCCATAAGGTTAACAGCTAAGCTTTCAGCAGAAACTTTTCAAGCCAGAAGGGACTGGCAGGACATATTTAAAGTGATGAAGGAGAAAAACCTACAACCAAGATTACTCTACCCAGTAAGGATCTCGTTCAGATTTGATGGAGAAATTAAAACCTTTACAGACAAGTAAAAGCTGAGAGAGTTCAGCACCACCAAACCAGCTTTACAACAAATGCTAAAAGATCTTCTCTAGGTAAGAAACACAAAAAAAAAAAAGAAATGAAGGAAACAATAGCAAAGATCAATAAAACTAAAAGGTGTTTCTTTGAGAAGATAAACAAAATTGAGAAACCATTAGCCAGACTCATCAAAAAAATAAAAAAAAAAAGGGGAGAAGCCTCAAATTAATACAATTTGAAATGATAAAGGAAAAGTAACATCTGACACTGCAGAAATACAAAACATCATGAGAGATTACTACAAGCAACTCTATGCCAATAAAATTGACAACCTGGAGAAAAAATTACAAACACATGGAGGCTAAACAATAGACTACTTAATAACGAAGTGATCACTGAAGAAAACAAAGAGGAAATCAAAAAATACCTAGAAATAAATGACAATGGAGACACGATGACCCAAAACCTATGGGATGCAGCAAAAGCAGTTCTAAGAGGGAAGTTTATAGCAATACAATCCTACCTTAAGAAAAAGGAAACATCTCAAATAAAAAACCTAACCTTGCACCTAAAGCAAGTAGAGGAAGAAGAACAAAAAAATCCCGAAGTTAGCAGAAGGAAAGAAATCATAAAGATCAGATCAGAAATAAATGAAAGAAGAAATGAAGGAAACAATAGCAAAGATCAATAAAACTAAAAGGTGTTTCTTTGAGAAGATAAACAAAATTGAGAAACCATTAGCCAGACTCATCAAAAAAATAAAAAAAAAAAGGGGAGAAGCCTCAAATTAATACAATTTGAAATGATAAAGGAAAAGTAACATCTGACACTGCAGAAATACAAAACATCATGAGAGATTACTACAAGCAACTCTATGCCAATAAAATTGACAACCTGGAGAAATGGACAAATTCCTAGAAATCCACAACCTGCCAAGACTGAATCAGAAATAAATAGAAAATATGAACAGACCAATCACAAGCACTGAAATTGAAACTGTGATTAAAAATTTTGAAACAAACAAAAGCCCAGGACCAAATGGCTTCACAGGTGAATTCTATCAAACATTTAGAGAAGAGCTAACACCTAACCATCTCAAACTCTTCCAAAATACAGCATAGGGAGGAACACTCCCAAATTCTTTCAACGAGGCCACTATCACCCTGATACCGAAACCAGACAGGGATGTCACAAGGAAAGAAAACCACAGGCCAATATCACTGATGAACATAGATGCAAAACTCCTCAACAAAATACTAGGAAACAGAATCCAACAGCACATTTAAAGGATCATACACCATGATCAAGTGGGGTTTATTCCAGGAATGCAAGGATTCTTCAATATACACAAATCAACCAACGTGATACGCCATATTTACAAATTGAAGGAGAAAAACCATATGGTCATCTCAGTGGATGCAGGGAAAGCTTTCAAAAAAATTCAACATCCATTTATATAAAAACCCTCTGAAAAGTATGCATAGAGGGAACTTTCCTCAACATAATAAAGGCCATATATGACAAATCCACAGCCAACATCATCCTCAATAGTGAAAAACTGGAAGCATTTCCACTAAGATCAGGAACAAGACAAGGTTGCCCACTCTCACCACTCTTATTCGCATAGTTTTGGAAGTTTTAGCCACAGCAATCAGAGAAGAAAATGAAATAAAATGAATCCAAATCAGAAAAGAAGAAGTAAAGCTGTCACTGTTTGCAGATGACATGATACTATACATAGAGAATCCTAAAGATGCTACCAGAAAACTACTAGAGCTAATCAATAAATTTGGTAAGGTAGCAGGATACAAAATTAATGCACAGAAATCTCTGGCATTCCTAAACACTAATGATGAAAAATCTGAAAGTGAAATCAAGAAATCACTCCCATTTACCACTGCAAAAAAAGAATAAAATATCTAGGAATAAACCTACCTAAGGAGGCAAAAGACCTGTATGCAGAAAATTATAAGACACTGATGAAAGAAATTAAAGATGATACAAATAGATGGAGAGATATACCATGTTCTTGGATTGGAAGAATCAATATTGTGAAAATGACTCTACTACCCAAAGCAATCTACAGATTCAAGGCAATCCTTACCAAACTACCACTGGTATTTTTCACAGAACTAAAACAAAAAAAGTCACAATTTGTATGGAAACACAAAAGATCCTGAATAACCAAAGCAATCTTGAGAAAGAAAAAACAGAGCTGGAAGAATCAGGCTCCCTGACTTCAGACTATACTACAAAGCTACAGTAATCAAGACAGTATGGTACTGTCACAAAAACAGAAATATAGATCAATGGAACAGGATAGAAAGCCCAGAGATAAACCCACACACATATGGTCACCTTATCTTTGATAAAGGAGGCAGGAATATACAGTGGAGAAAGGACAGCCTCTTCAATAAGTGGTGCTAGGAAAACTGAACAAGTACATATAAAAATATGAGATTAGATCATTCCCTAACACTGTACACAAAAATAAGCTGAAAATGGATTAAATACCTAAATGTAGGGCTGGAAACTATCAAACTCTTAGAGGAAAACACAGGCAGGACACTCTATGACATAAGTCACAGCAAGATTCTTTTTGACCCACCTCCTAGAAAAATGGAAATAAAAGCATAAATAAATAAATGGGACCTAATGAAACTTCAAAGATTTTGCACAGCAAAGGAAACCCTAAACAAGACCAAAAGACAACCCTCAGAATAGCAGAAAATATTTGTGAATGAAGCAACTGACAAAGGATTAATCTCCAAAATTTACAAGCAGCTCATGTGGCTCAATAACAAAAACACAAACAACCCAATCCAAAAATGGGCAGAAGACCTAAATAGACATTTCTCCAAAGAAGATATACAGACTTCCAACAAACACATGAAAGAATGCTCAACATCATTAATCATTAGAGAAATGCAAATCAAAACTACAATGAGATATCATCTCACACCAGTCAGAATGGCCATCATCAAAAAATCTGGAAACAATAAATGCTGGAGAGAGCGTGGAGAAAAGGGAACACTCTTGCACTGCTGGTGGGAATGTGAATTGGTACAGCCACTATGGAGAACAGTATGGAGGTTCCTTAAAAAACTACAAATAGAACTACCATATGGCTCAGCAATCCACTACTGGGCACATACCCTGAGAAAACCATAATTCAAAAAGAGTCATGTACCAAAATGTTCATTGCAACTCTCTTTACAATAGCCAGGAGATGGAAACCACCTAAGTGTCTATGATTGGATAAATGGATAAAGAAAATGTGGCACATATATACAATGGAATATTACTCAGCCATAAAAGGAAACAAAATTGAGCTATTTGTAATGAGGTGGATGGACCTAGAGTCTGTCATACAGCGTAAAGTAAGTCAGAAAGAGCAAGACAAATACCATATGCTAACACATATATATGGAATTTAAGAAAAAAAATGTCATGAAGAACCTAGGGGTAAGACAGGAATAAAGACACCGACCTACTAGAGAATGGACTTGAGGATATTGGAAGGCGGAAGGGTAAGCTGTGACAAAGTGAGAGAGTGGCATGGACATGTATACACTACCAAACAGAAAATAGATACCTAGTGGGAAGCAGCCACATAGCACAGGGAGATAGATCATCTTGGTGCTTTGTGACACCTAGAGGGGTGGGATAAGGAGGGTGGGAGGGAGGGAGATGCAAGAGGGAAGAGATATGGGAACATATGTATATGTATAACTGATTCACTTTGTTATAAAGCAGAAACTAGCACACAATTGTAAAGTAACTACAATAAAGACATAAAAAAACTAAAATATCAATGCAAAGTTTTGTATAATGATCCGATATATCCTTAAATTCAATAAAGTAACAATTTAATAAAATGAAGGATTGTGTTGTCTAGTTTCTTTGTTTAATAAAGCTTTTTGTCCCACCAGGATAAAAATTGCCAATGGCCAGTCAATGCCTACAAGGTTAATTTTCTATTTCTAGCATAACATTGATGACATGTCTTAGTTTGGCCTCTTGACTCAACCAGTTGGTCAACGACACCATCAGTGTTTCTTGAACACAACCTGTATCTTCAGACTTTCATGATTTGGGGATAATTATCTCCACAGCAAAATATTTGACAATATATTCTATGTGAAGTATGCTATGCTAGGTACTGGAAATATAAAAATGGATAAGCCAGAATCCTTACCTTAAGAAGATGAACAGATATAAAACAGACATATTTTAAGAAACATGCCATATAGTATGGACAACTGCTATAAGAGATTTATGTAGAAAGTGTAATGACAGCTCAAAATAGCAGATCGTGTTCCATACCTTCTACTTGAAATATTTGTTTGGCATTACTCTCCTAAAATACTTCTGAAACTTCAAGAAGTTGCACAGATGTCTCCATCTCAATGTTATATTTCAAGAAAGAAGAGATCTAGAGTTGACCAAGAGGGTAACATAGGTGGTTCCTGAAATCACTTCCTCCACAGATGCACCAGATGTACAGCTACCCATGCAGCAAGTCTATCAGAAAGAAATCCATAAACTAACTGAGCAACTCCTACACATCAGGTGAATGAGAAAATACCCACATCAAAATAGGTAGGAAAGACTAAGACACACTTTAGCCACAAACCCCAATCCCAGCACAGTGTCATATAATCAGAAGGGAATCTCCAACTCCCAGCTTCCCTGAGCTGTGAAGGGTTTGGACTGCACACCTAGCACCACAATTTTTATAGCTCCCACCTGAGGCATGGGCTCCCCAAACACCCTCTGAAAGTCAGTAGGGCTTGTGTCTACAAGTTCCATATGACTGTAGAAAACAAAGGAGCACTTTCTAAAGAGCACCGGCATAGAGCATTCTCCAAGGCTATTCCCAGAGCTCAGCACAGAAAGAGCAGGCAGAAATAGCACCTCCCAGTGTCTCCCTGAAAGGGATCCATCTCCATACTTTACAGCTGCTGCCTGAGGGTCCAGTTTCTAATTTAATAACACCTAGGAGCTGGCTGCAATATTTCCTAGGGACTGGGAAAGCTGGCAGACATTTCCCTACCCTCTCCCTGTGACCCACTCCAACAATGAAAATCAAGTTGCTGGTATCTCCCTGATAAGAGCTTGTGCAAACATCTGGTGCCTCAGCTTTTGTAGCTGCTAAAGGGATGGGCCTGCAGATAATCTTGCTCTGATAGCCTATAGGACTTGCAATTATGAATCCTAAAGGACAGCTGCAAACAAAGAAGCAGTTGTTTAAGAGTATAAGCACTCATGGGGATATCCCCCCAAAGCTCAGCACAGAGGGAGCAGGCAGAAATGCCAATCTGCCATATTTCCCTGAAAGGGTTCTGACTACATACTCTACAGCTGCTGCCTGAGGGTCTGGATTCTAACTTAGCACTCATCTGTGTGGCTGGCTGCGATCCTCCCAAGACTGGGAAAGCTGGTGGACATTTCCCCTGCCACTAACCCTGATGAACATAGGTGTAAAAGTCCTCAACAAAATATTAATGAATTGAATTCAATGGTACATCAAAAGGATCATACACTATGATCAAGTCGAATTTATTCCAGGGATGCAAAGATGGTTCAGCATTGGCAAATCAATAAATTTGATAAACCACATTAACAAAACAAGGGAAAAAAGTCATATAATAATTTCAATAGATATAGAGAAAGCATTTGAAAAAATTCAACATCCTTTTATGATAAAAACTCTCATTAAACTGGTTATAGAGAGAACATACCTCAACATAATAAAGGCGATAAATGACAAGCCCACAGCTAACATTAAACTCAATAATGAAAAGTTTTCTCTAAGATCAACAACAGGACACAGATGACCATTCTCACCACTTTTATTCAAGATAGTACTGGAAGTCCTCACTAGAGCAATTGGGCAAGTAAAAGAAAGAAATCCAAAAGAAAGGCATACAGATTGGAAAGGAAGAGATAAAATTATCTCTGTTTACAGATGACATAAGCCTATAGGTAGAAAACACTAAAGAATCCACCCAAAAAACTGTTAGAAATAATAAACAAATGCAGTATATTTGCATATTACAAAATCAATATGCAAAAACCAGTTGTGTTTTTATACTAACAATGAACTATCAGAAAGAAATTAAGACAATTCAATTTAAAATAGCATCAAAAAGAATAAAATACTTGGGAATAAATTTAACTAAAGAGATAAAATAGGGCTTCCCTGGTGGCACAGTGGTTGAGAGTCCGCCTGCCGATGCAGGGGACACGGGTTTGTGCCCTGGTCCAGGAGGATCCCACATGCCGCGGAGCAGCTGGGACCATGAGCCATGGCCGCTGAGCCTGCGCGTCCAGAGCCTGTGCTCCAAGAGATAAAATATCTGTACACTGAAAAGTATAAGACTATGATGAAAGAAATAGAAAATGACACAATTAAATGAAAAGATATTTTGTATTCATGAATTGGAAGAATATTGTTAAAACACCCATACTACCCAAATGGATCTATAAATTCAATGATATCCCTATGAAAACTCTAATGGCATTTTCCACAGAAATAGAAAACACAATCCTAAAATTTGTGTGGAACCACTAAACACCCCAATTAGCCAAAGCAATCTTGAGAAAGAAGAACAAAGCCTGAGTTATAGCTGTAGTAATCAAAGCAGTATGTTATTAGCATTAAAATAGACACACAGATCAAGGGATCAGAATAGAGAGCCCCTAAATAAACCCATGTATATATGATCAATTTTTGACAAAGGAGACAAAAATATACAATGTGGAATGGAGAGTCTCTTCAATAAACAGTGTTGGGAAAACAGGACAGCCATACATAAAAGAATAAAACTGGACCCCTATCTTGCACCATACACAAAAATCAGCTCAAAATGGGTTAAAAATTTGAACATAAGACCTGAAACCATAAAACCCCTAGAAGAAAACATAGGGGTAAATTCTTTGACATTGGTCTTGGCAATGACTTTGGGGATTTAACACCATAAGCAAGTCACAAAAGCAAAATTAAACAAGTGGGACTACAACAACAAAAAAGCTTCTGCACAGCAAAAGAAACCATCAAAAAAATTAAAAGCAACATATGGAATAGCAGAAAAATATCTGAAAACCACATATCCAATAAGGGTACCTAAAACATACAAGAAATGCATACAACACAAGAGCAAAAAACAAATAAAAATTGGGCAAAAGACCTGAATTGACTTTTTTTTTCAGAGAAGACATGTAAATGGCCCAAAGGTATGTGGAAAGGTTCTCAATATCATTAATCATGAGGGAAATGCAAATCAAAACAGCAATGAATTATACTTCATGCCTATTAGGATGTCTATTACCAAAAAGTCAAGAGATAACAAATGCTGGTGAGGATGTGGAGAAAGGGAAACACTTGTTACACTGTTGGTAGGAGAAAAAAGTCCAAAGATAACAAATGCTGGTGAAGATGTGGAGAAAACAGAACACCTGTACACTGTTGGTAGGACTGTAAACTGGTATAGCCACTATGGAAAATAATACAGTGGTTCCTCAAAAATTAAAAATAGAACTACCATATGATCTAGCTATTTCACTTCTGGGTATATATCCAAAGGACTTTTGTATTCCCATGTTCATTGTAGCTTATTCACAATAACCAAGGTATGGAAACAATCTAAGTGTCAATAAACGTATAAATGGAAAAAGAAAATGTGATATATATATATATATATATATATATATATATATATATATACATGTGCACATATGTATATATCACATTTGCTTTATTCATTTATCAGTGTATGTATACACTCACACACACGTACACAACATTATTCAGCCTTAAAACAGGAGAAAATCCTTCCATTTGCAACAACATGAATAAAACTGAAGGCAGGTGAAATAAGCCAGACAGAGGAAGGACAAATACTGTATGGTATCACTTATATGTGGAATCTTAAAAAAAAATTAAGCTCATAGGAACAGAGAATTGAAAAGTGGTTGCCAGGAGCTGGGGCAGCAGGGGTGGGTGTTAGGAGAAATAGGGAGGGGTAGTAAAAGAGTACAAACTTTCAGTTATAAGATGAATAAGGTCTGAGGATCTAATGTTGGATGTATCGACTATAGTTGATAACACTGTGTTGTATAACTGAAATTTACTAAAAGAGTAGAACTTAAATGTTCTCATCAAATAAAAGGTATATACGTGAGGTGATCCATGTGTTATTTAACTCAGTGGGGGGAATCCTTTCACAGTGTATATGTCTATCAAATCATCATGTTGTACATTTTAAATATCTTACAATATTGTCAATTATACCTCAATAAAGCTGAAAAAGGAAACATATCCATCCTTTTACCTTTTCCATAGCAGATGGCATATATAATTATCACATTGTATACTAATTTTCTGTGGTTATATATCTGTTTTCCCAGATGATATATGAAAGTCTCAAAAGCAGGTAGCCTATATTAGCCAAGAATAGCAAAGACATCAAACATCATTAAGTGTTCACTGTGTGTTTGTCATAATCAGAGCACTTTTCATAAATTATCTTATTTAGTTCTAACTACATCTATTGAAATTGATATTATTACATCAATACTTTGCATGAGGAAACTCAGAGATATTAAGTCACTGGCATCAAATTACTCGGCTACAAAATTTGCCACTAATCTGTTTGACATTCAAACCTATGTCCTTATCATTACATTGCAGTAGAGGGAAATGTCACATCCTGGGACCTGCAGGAGTCCTTAGGACAGACCTGCAAGTGAGTGTTCTTGGCTTTGAGCAGGAAAGAATTCAAGAGAGAGCCAGAGTAAAGGAAAAGCAAGTTTATTTAGAGAGATACATATTCCATAGGCAGAATGTGGACCATCTCAGAAAGTGAGAGCAGCCCCAGGGCATGAGGTTCTAGGTATTTATGGGTTAAGTAATTTTATAGGCTACTTCAGGGGTCAAGTGAGATTTCTCAGGAATTGGACCACTGCCCACATTTTGGCCTTTTATGGTCCATTTTGGAACTGTCATAGCATGAAGGGAAGTGATTTTCAGTATTACAATGAAGGTATAATTAGCTAAAGGTCAATGACCAGACTATTCTCAAAGCCACCTTGGTTTCAGCTGGTTCCAGCCTGGCTCTTTATCACATCGCAACAGCTGCACACTTTCTTGATTATCTAGTGTTTGTGTCCTGTCCCTTTCCCTCCAGTCTCAGTTGCACTGCAGTAATGATTTTTGAACCCTTAACACACTGATAAATTCAATTAATTGATTGCTTTACACAGTATGTTAAGTTGAAAACTACTTATAATAGGAGCCCTGTGTATACTTTGACCTGCAGAGCACAGACATTGAAGATCTTCTAGAAAAGGGAACAATATTTCCCTGGTTCTATAGTAGCAACTGTATATATATTCAAGAAGGTATTTAGATATGTTACCATTGAGTGACTTTAATATCTTTCCCCAGAATACAGTTGTACACTGAAACAGAACTTCAATATAAAGCATTTAAAACAAGAGAACAGGTTGTAAATAAGATCAGAAATAGGGAATGCAAAGGTATTTGTGTAATAAAAGTGTGGAAAGTTCATCTAAGCAGAAGATGCATAATATTTTAGATTTAATTTTATTTTACATTTTTGTCTCTCTTATTTAATCATTCTCTTGGATGCTCTAGAATTAGCTTGGTGATTAAAAAAAGAAAGTTTGGTGTCAGAAAAGGAAAAACATACTGCTTTGGGTTCTGAACTCAGACCAAGAGTTAAGTTTTTCAAAGAACTACTACTTCCTTTACATAGAAGTGCATAGCTGACATGAGCCACTTCTTTCCTGTTTTATTCTTTTTCTTCACACATGATGTGACATCTGAGAGTGAGCCTTCTTGTGTCTGATGTGATGCAAACTGTATCAGATAATTGTAATTGATACTTATTGAGCAACTGAGATACTTAGGATCAAGTGATCTGATTTGTTCAGTTTCTTGTGAACAATCTGCCCGGAGTTATTCAATTCCAAGTGTCCCCCTGATAGATATAGTGCTAAGGACTTCACCTTGTGGTGGCTTAATAGTAAATTTTAAAAGTAAGGTGGTAATAATCATTACTTCCTTTTAGACATCAATGGAAAAATATATGCCAAATACTCTGACCAGCTTAGGTAAAAGATCCAGCTACTAGAGAGCTGCAACTACTTTTGCACAAATGGCCATTTTACTTACACCGGTTATCTTTTAGTAAAGCAAGCTTACTTGGAAAATTCCCAGAATGTATTCAAACAGATTCTTAGAGTTTTAGACATTCAATTTTCAATTTGATTGTCTGACACTATTTCATTAATGTTCATAATCTTGCTTTCTTTACCCTATAAGCTTTGCAGAAGAAGGCATATGTGTTACAGAACAAAACTTGGGTCCATTCACGCATGCTCAATCTACTGGCACTGGGTTGTGGTGAAGGAAAGTGCAGCATTTATTATAAGGAAAACGGGTGGCTCATGCTCAAAAACCCAGAACTTCCCAATGGGTTTCAGCAAGGCATTTTTAAAGGCCAGGTTAGGGAGTGGGGTTCTCAGGGTATGTGATCAGCTCATGTACAATTGATTGGTTGATGGTGAGGTAACAGGGAAGTATCACAGTATCCTTATTCTTCAGTAGGCCTGAGGGCTATGTGCTCATGGTCATCAAGTAGTTAATGTCTAATGTTAATGTCTTCCTTTTGGTGGGGGTTTTAGCATCTGTACAACTCAGGAAATTTGCATCAGATACTGTTATCTAGGTACTTCAGAGAGGAGCTAAAACAGAGGATATGGGAGAGGGATATGTCCCGGAAAGACCCCATGGGGTCCTGCCCGGTTACACTTGGAATTTGGAGCCAGAGAGATTTGGACCTGAAATGAGGTTCCCACTCTTACCAGGTATCACAGATATGGTTCATAGTCAAGGAATAGTCTCAAGGAATCCTTTTCCTCACCTGCAAGTTTAGAACATGTATATAAATAACCTGGTAGAAGGCACAGCCTCAGTAGGCCCCCCAATAAATGATATTTTGATACTTACTTTTTTGTACTGAAGTCATGGAATGAAAGTGAAAAATGATGTGAGGTAGAAAAATAATTGAGATTCAAAAGAACATTAAGGGGAGCAGAATTTGCCACCCCAAAATATGCCTTTTTGGCAAAAGCATTATTTTAGTCTGATTATTTTTAAGAAAATGCAGACACAGGCAAAGCTCTAAAAACTGAGTAGAAATTACCCTTTTGTAAGAGACATTTATAAGAAAAATTTCCATTTGTGAAGGTGTCTTCCTTTCTGTACCAGGAAGAGGAGGATGACTAAACTCTAGAAACTCTTATCATTTGAGAAGCAAAGACCTAAATCTATAATACCAACCTTACCCTGTTTACTGTGTTTGCCTGATAATCTCTCATAACTGACTCTGCTCACACCCAACATCTTTCTTTTGTCTTTAGCTTAAGATTGTTTTTAGGTGATGGCTTGGGCCATTTCAGTATCTCCCATGTAAAAAGGAGGTATAAATGTTATTAAACTTCTATTTGTCACCTACTAATGTTTTGTTGTTGTTACAGTGGAGTCTCAGCCAAGAATCTAGAAGGGTAAAGGGAAAATTATTTTTTCTTCCCCTACAATATAAAGATGTGATTACTGGGCTTCCCTGGTGGTGCAGTGGTTGGGAGTCTGCCTGCCGACGTGGGGGACGCGGGTTTGTGCCCTGGTCTGGGAGGATCCCACATGCTGTGGAGCGGCTGGGCCCATGGGCCATGGTCGCTGGGCCTGCATGTCTGGAGCCTGTGCTCCACAACGGGAGAGGCCAGAGCAGTGAGAGGCCTGCGTACCACAAAAAAAAAAAAAAAAAAAAAGAGATGTGATTCTTTCATGCAATGAAAGTGCATTTTAATCATCTTAGTAATTCTATTCATCAGAATATACAGACAATTACAAATATTGAGTAAAAAAAATCATTAGCAGTCATTTTACACTCTACATTGTGTCAAAGATTGAACATTAGCTTCAAAACTCTGAAAAAAAAAAAAAAAGACTATGTGGGTTTCAATTCCAAAATAACCTCCAGGGAGAAGAAAGCTGTTAGGGAGGAATTACATAATTAACACTGCAACCAAACCAATACCCAGGCTGCTCATACCTACACCTTGGGTTAAATTTCCAAATCCTGATTCCAGTTCCCTTCCTGAATACAGTAAGTCTCCTACCCATGAACCTTGAAGCTGTGAACTTTCAAAGACGTGAATGTGCTTTTGCATGTCCAATCATATAAGTTAGTTCATATGTCTGGTGTACATTGTCACGAGTGTGCATCCTATACAAGTGGTTATGCTTTTGTGTACTTTACAGTACAGTAGTGAATAGAGTACAGTAGTACAGTATCTTTATTTCAAGCCCAAGATGTTCAGAAGCAAAAGTAAAAGCAGCAGTGATGTAGCTGGTACTAAGAAGCACCAAGCGATAACAATAGAAACAAAAGTGAAAATAACTGAGAGAGTGGAGTGAGGCAAAAAAATGGTAGACATTGCTTGTTCATATAACATGAACTCTTCAACCATCTAAAAAACAAGGACAAAATCATGGAACATGTGAAGTCTTCTGTGCTGATGATGTTGACAGTAATATCTTAGAAGCTGGAAACGTGGTGAAGGAGATGTGTGGATGCAAGATCAACATCAGCATTGAGTCTGCTCAACTTAATAAAGCTGATTCAAGAGAAAGCTAAAAGCCTTTATGAAGACTTGAAGTGGAAACATAGGCAAAGTATCAGAGGGCACATCTTTTAATGCCAGCCATGGCTGGTTTCATCAGTTCAAGGCTAGAGCCAACTTTCACAACATAAAAGTAAGTGGCGAGACAGCGAGTGCAGATACAGTAGCTGTCCGGGAATTTCCTGAAACACTTCAATAAATTATTGATGAAAGCATGTATTTACCTGAGCAGGTTTTTAATGTGGATGAGACAGTACTATTCTGGAAGAGGATGCCAGACCAAAGTTACATCAGTAAGGAGGAAAAGTTGATGCCAGACTATAAAGCAGCAAAGCATAGGATAACTCTGCTGTTTGGTGGCAATTCTTCTGGTGATATGAAGCTGAAGCCTCTCTTAGTTTATTATTCAGAGAACCCAAGAGCCCTTAAAAACATAGCCGCAGGCTCTCTTCCTGTTGTGTGGAAGAGTAACCCCAAAGCCTGTGTTACACAGACCATTTTCCAGGACGTTTTTTTCTGCCACTTTGTCCTGGAGGTAACGAAATATTACTTGGCGAAGGACATCCCATTCAACATTCTTTTGCTGCTCAGCAATGCTCTGAGTCACCCCCCATTCATGGACGACTTTCATCTCAGTGTCAAAGTAGTTCATCTGCCACCGAATACTACGTCACTCATTCAACTTATGGACAAGGGAGTTATAGTGACTTTCAAGAAATGCTATTAATGTCACACTTTGTCAGACAGTAAAGGCAAATGATGAATAAGGAACAAAACTGAAACAATTTTGGAAGGACTATAACATCTACAAGACCATAAAAATCATCGACTTTTCTTTGTGTGAGGTTACAGCCATCACAATGAGTGGGGTTTGGAAGAACTTTTGCCCACAGCTTGTCCACCATTTTCATGGATTTGAGAAGATGGATGAGGAGTCCAAAGAGATCTTCAACAACTTAATTACCCTCAGTGAGAAGCTGGAGCTAGACTTGCAAGAGGATGACTTCACTGAACTCCTTGCTGTGCAATAAGAGGAGCTTACTAATGAGGACCTAATGGAATTGGTGACCCAGAGAAAGGACCAAGAGAGACCAGAGGAAGAAGTAACTGAAGAACAGAAGAGATTCACGATGCAGGAAAAGACAAGGGGATTGTCTTTATTTGAGGAGGCACAGGACCCAAATGTAGAATGGTCCATGAAAGTTGCAGCAGCCTTTCAGAATGCAATCCAGGACAACCATGTCATCTATGATGAGAAAAAAAGAGTTACTACCCAGACGTCACTGGATAGTTTTTGCAAGAGGGTAGATAGAAGTGAATCCAGCAAGGAACCAGAACCTGTGGCTATCAATGTCAGGTGTGAGTGAAACTGCAGCTTGCCTTCCATCTCCTATTGCTGACGATCCTTCAGCTCTACCATCTCCCACCTCCTCTCCCTCCTCCAGTCAGTAACTCTTCTTACCTGTTCACTTGATGCCAGCCCCAGGATGCCAGCGGCTGTACTGTACTACTTACTTTTCAAGGTACTGCACTATAAGGTTAAAAATGTTTTCTTTATTTTTTGTGTTTTTTTTATGTATTATTTGTGTGAAAAGAATTATAAACCTATTACAATACAGTACTATATAGTCAATTATGTTAGCTGGGTACCTAGCCTAACTTTGTTGGACTTATGAACAAATTGGAGTTACGAACTCACTCTCATTTGTACGTAGGGGACTTACTGTATGATTTTGATGGCTTTGCTTCACTCTCTGCAGGTTGCCCTGCTTCCTGCTTTTAGATCCTGAGTTAAGCCATGTTTATTCATAAACAGTAGGTACAGCCCTTTTGCTACTTCCTTATTCCCCATCCCCCAAAGTCGCTTCAATAAATAAATATATATATATATATATATATTTTATTTTTTTTTTCCTTTGTAGGCAAGCTGTGAGTTACATAAGGTAATGGGTATATTCCCATATACAGAGAATCACAATTAGACATAGAAGACTTGGAAGATCTTAACCGAAGTAGTAAATAAGTATCAGAGCTTAGATATAAATCTAGGTCTTCTAACTCTAAAACCAAACTTAACTCATTATACTACTCTCTCTCAATGTATGTAAGGAAGATATTTATCACAGCTAGTACAAAGGGGTAACAACTCCTTTTTCCCCTTAATGTACCAGGTAGAAGAAAAAATAAATGTTTCCATACAGAGTATTCATTTATAAAGGGAACTTGTTGCTGTTAAGAGCAGTAAAAATATAAATCATTCACATACAGTACACTTAGCATTAACTCAATGAATAAGAAGCAGCCTTTATCCAGTATAGACTAATGGCTCTGGGATATTTCCTGGGAAGATAGGCTACCTTCTGAAAACAGGCAGTATTACTCTGAATTAACAGTACAATCCTTCTATTTAAAAGAGGACTTGTTCTAGGGCTTCCCTGGTGGCACAGTGGTTGAGAGTCCGCCTGCTGATTCAGGGGACATGGGTTCGTGCCCCAGTCCAGGAAGATCCCACATGCCATGGAGCGGCTGGGCCGGTGAGCCATGGCCGCTGAGCCTGTGCATCCGGAGCCTGTGCTCCGCAACGGAAGAGGTCCGCGTACTGAAAATAAATAAATAAATAAAAGAGGACTTGTTCTAAAGAAGCCTGTGACATTTAAAGAGAAAGCACACATTAGGATTAATTGGACAAGACACAGCTTGATCATTGTCATGGAAAATACAGTGTCTGATTCTCTTCCAGGTGAGATGCTAAGACTGGAGACAAAATACCATGGAAAATGTTCTCAATGAATCCAAAGCATTTAATATGCATTGTGTCAACTGAAAAAAAAAAAAAAAGCACAACCTAAAAGTTGAGAATTATGTTTTATTTGGCAGAAAAAACTGAAGACTTAAGCCCAGGACACAGCATCTCAGATAGCTCTAAGGTACTACTCTGAAGAGGAAAGCAAGGAGCCAGGATATATAGGGATTTTTTGCAACAAGACCAGGCAGCTGGAACATCAAAAGATTACTGTTGATTAAAGAAAACCAGATATCTCAAGTTAAGGAATGTAGTGTTTTTCTATGTATGGGAAGATGCAAGAGTCTGGGGTCATTGAAATCATTCCTTTGATATGCACCTCAGCTATCTGAAGCCAGCGTCTTGTGCTTTCTCATCCTGAGTCTCCTCAGGGTACACCGTTGGGGGTGCCTGCAGTGGTTGACTGTTAGATGGCAGGGCATTCTATTTCTGCTCTGAGTTCCCTCACAGCTCAATGTCCAGGCAGCTATAGGGTGATGGCTTGATGGCTGTAACATCCTTTGTTTACTGATATGGCAGGAAACATTTTTTTTATGGATAGCAGTCTTAAACAGGAGACTAAATTGTGTATTCTTGTTATGATCATTGATCATATGCTGACTTGCAAATTCAAATACTCTATCACCTAAGAAATATATATAAAACCCAATTAAATCATCATCAAGAAAGAAAGAAAACTGATAAAATGCTGCAAGGCATTAAAGCTATATGAAGTGTACTTGTGAGTTCATTTTACTCTTCCCTTAATTGTTTTGTATGTTTGACATTTTCCATAGTAAATTTTTTTAAAGTAAAAAGAAATGTTCTCCGAACCCCCAAGTCCCATTTGCTTTAATTTTCTAACTGTAAACTTAAAAAATATTATTAAAAATATTGTAAAAATGAAAATGTTGAAGAGGAAAACAATAAAAATAAAAAATACTTTGGGGGACCATCAAGATGGCAGGGAAGTAGGACATGGAGATCACCTTCCTCCCCACAAATACATCAAACATACATCTACATGTGGAACAGATCCTATAGAACACCTACTGAACGCTGGCAGAAGACCTCAGACCTCAGTCTTCCCAAAAGGTAAGAAACTCCCCATGTACCTGGATAGGGCAAAAGAAAAAATACAGAGACAAAAGAATAGGGATGGGACCTGCACCACTGGGAGGGAGCTGTGAAGGAGGAAAAGTTTCCACACAATAGGAAGCCACTTCACTGGCAGAGATGGGGGATGGGCAGGGGGCGGGGAGGAAGCTTCAGAGCCATGGAGGAGAGCACAGCAACAGGGGTGCAAAGGGAAAAGTGGAGAGATTCCTGCTCAGAAGATCAGTGCCAACCAGCACTCACCAGCCTGAGAGGCTGGTCTGCTCACATGCCAGGGCGGGTGGGAGCTGGGAGCTGAGGCTTAGGCTTTGGAGGTCAAATCCCAGGGAGAGGACTGGGGTTGGCTGCGTGAACACAGCCTGAAGGTGGCTAGTGCACCACAGTTAACCAGGAGGGAGTCTGGAGGAAAATCCTGGACCTGCCTAGGTGGCAAGATACCATTGTTTCAGGGTTCATGAGGAGAGAGAATTCCTTTCCCATGTTCCCACAGTAGGCAGAGGACTGCCTAAGCAAGGTCCAGAGATGGGCACGAGCCACAGCTATCAGCTTGGACCCCAGAAGTGGGCATGAAATGCTCAGGCTTCTGCTGCTGCTATCAAAAATCCTGTGTGCAAACACAGGTCACTATCCACACACACACACACACCACCCCCAAGAGTCTGTGCAGCCGCCACTGCCAGAGTCCTGTGATCCAGACACAACTTCCCTGGGAGAAAACACGGTGCGCCTCAGGCTGTTGTAACATCATGTTGGCCTCTGCTGCCACAGGCTCACTTCACATTCCAATTATGACTACTGTACCCCTTCCTTCCTCCGGCCTCAGTGAGCCAGAGCCCCCTAATCAGCCACTGCTTTAACTCCCTCCTGTTAGGGTAGCAAAAAGATGTCTTAGGGTGACATATAGGCAGAGGTGGGGCCAAAACAAAAGCTGAAACCCAGGAGCTGTGTGAACAAAGAGAAAGGGAAATTTCTCCATGCAGCCTCAGGATCAACAGAATAAATCCTCACAATCAACTTGAGGTACCCTCAACTGTGGAATACCTGAATAGAAAACAAGTGTTCCCAAAATTGAGGTTGGTGACTTTAGGAGCAACTGTAGACTTGGGGTTTGCTGTCTTCAACTGATTTCTTTCTGATATTTATGTTTATCATAGTTTAGTTTTTAGTGTTTGTTATCAGTGGTGGATTTCTTTATTGGTTTGGTTGCTCTTTTCTTTTCTCATTTTTAAAAATTATTATTATATTTTTAAGTTAATTTTTGTTCTTTCTTTTTTCTCTCCCTTTCTTCTGAGCCATGTACCTGATAGGATCTTGGTGTTCTGGCCTGGTGTCAGGCCTGAGCCTCTGAGGTGGGAGAGTCAAGTTCAGGACATTGGACCACCAGAGACCTCCCATCCCCATGTAATATGAATCAGCAAGAGCTCTCCCAGAGATCTCTGTCTCAACACTAAAACCCAGCTCCACTCAGCAGCCAGCAAGCTCCAGTACTGGATACACCATGCCAAACAACTAGCAAGACAGGAACACAACCTGACCCATTAACAGAGAGGTTTCCTAAAATCATGATAAGGTCACAGACACACCAAAACACCACTGGACTCTGTGCTGCCCACCAGAAAGAAAAGATCCAGCCTCATCCACCAGAACACAGGCACCACTACCCTCCACCAGGAAGCCTACACAAGAGACTGAACCAACCTCACCCACTGGGAGCAGGCATCAAAAACAATGTGAACTATGAACATGCAGCCTGCTAAAAGGAGATCACAAACAGAGTAACTTAAACAAAATGAGAAGATAGAGAAAGATGCACCAGATGAGGAGCAAAGGAAAACCCCACTGGACCAAAAAAATGAAGAGGAAATAAGTAGACTACCTGAAAAATAATTCAGAGTAATGAGAGTAAAGATGATCCGAAATCTTGGAAATAGAATGCAGAAAATAAAAGAAATGTTTAACAAGGACCTAGAAGACCTAAAGAGCAAACAATGATGAACAACACAATAAAAGAAATTAAAAATTCACTAGAAGGATCAATAGCAGAATAACTGAGGCAGAAGAACAGATAAGTGACCTGGAAGATAAAATAGTGGAAATAACTACAACAGAGCAGAATAAAGATAAAAGAATGAAGAGAATTAAGGACAGTCTCAGAGACCTCTGGGACAGCATTAAATGCACGAACATTCAAATTATAGGGTCCCCAGAAGAAGAGGAAAAGAAAGGGTCTGAAAAAATATTTGAAGAGATTATAGTTGAAAACCTCCCTAATGTGGGAAAGGAAATAGTCAATCAAGCCCTGGAAGTGCAGACAGTCTCATAGAGGATAAATCCAAGGAGAAACAGACCAAGACACATATCAATCAAACTATCAAAATTTAAATAAAATGAAAAAATATTAAAAGCAGCAAAGGAAAAGCAACAAATAATGTACAAGGGAATCACCATAAGGTTTTTAGCTGATTTTTCAGCAGAAATGCTTCAGAGCAGAAAGGAGTGGCAGGACATATTTAAAGTGATGAAATAGAACATCCTACAACAAAGATTACTCTACCCAGCAAGGATCTTACTCAGATTCGACGGAGAAATTAAAACCTTTACAGACAAGAAAAAGTTAAGAGAATTCAGCACCACCAAACAAGTTTTGCAATAAATGCTTAAAAATCTTCTCTAGGGGGGCTTCCCTGGTGGTGCAGTGGTTAAGAGTCCACCTGCCGATGGAGGGGACATGGGTCTGTGTCCCAGTCTGGGAAGATCCCACATGCCACAGGGTGGCTGGGCCTGTGAGCCATGGCCACTGAGCCTGTGCATCCAGAGCTTATGCTCCACAATGGGAGAGACCACAACAGTGAGAGGCCTGCATACCACAAAAAGAAAACAAACAAAAAACTTCTCTAGGAAACACAAGAGAAGGAAAAGACCTACAAAAACAAACCAAAAACAATTAAGAAAATGATAATAGGAAAATACATATTGATAATTACTTTTAATGGGAATGGATTAAATACTCCAACCAAAAGACACAGAGTGGCTGAATGGATACAAAAACAAGACCCATATATATGTTGTCTACAAGAGGACCACTTCATACCGAGGAACACATACAGACTGAAAGTAAGGGGATGGAAAATCATATTCCATGCAAATGGAAATCAAAAGAAAGTTGGACAATTCTCATATCAGAAAAAATAGACTTTAAAATAAAGACTATTACAAGAGACAAAGAAGGACACTACATAACTATCAAGGGATCAATCCAGGAAGAAGATATAACAATTGTAAATATTTATGCACCCAATATAGGAGCAGCTCAATGCATAAGGCAAATGCTAACAGCCATAAAAAGGGAAATCAACAGTAACACAATAATAGTAGGAGACTTTAACACCTCACTTTCACCAATGGACAGATCATCCAACATGAAAATAAATAAGGAAACACAAGCTCTAAATGACGCATTAGACAACGTGGACTTCATTGTTATTTACAGGACATTCCATCCAAAAACAACAGAATACAGTTTCTTCTCAAATGCTCATGGAACATTCTCCACAATAGATCATATCTTGGGTCACAAAACAAGCCTTGGTAAATTTACGAAAATTTAAAATTATATCAAGTATCTTTTCCAACCACAATGCTATGAGACTAGATATCAATTACAGTTAAAAAAAGTAAAAAATACAAACACGTGGAGGCTAAGCAATATGCTACTAAAATAACCAAGAAATCACTGAAAATCAGAGAGGAAATCAAAAACATCCAAGAAACGAATGATAAATAAAACAAAATGACCCAATACCTATGGGAGGCAGCAAAAACATTTCTAAGAGGGAAGTTTATAGCAATACAATCCTACCTCAAGAAACAAAAAAATCTCAAATAAACAACCTAACCTTACACATAAAGTAATTAGAGAAAGAAGAATGAAAAAACAAAGAAGCCAAAGTTAGGAGAAGGAAAGAAATCATAAAATCAGATCAGAAGTAAATTTTTAAAAATGAAGGAAACAGTAGCAAAGATCAATAAAACAAATAGCTGGCTCTTTAAGAAGATAAACAAAATTGATAAACCATTAGGACATCAAGGAAAAAAGGGAGAAGCCTCAAATCAACAGAATTAGAAATGAAAAAGAAATAACACTTAACACTGCACAAATACAAAGAATCATCAGAGATTACTGCAAGCAATTTTATGCCAATAAAATGGACAACCTGGACGAAATGGACAAATTCTTAGAAAACCACAACCTCCTGAAAGTGAACTAGGAAGAAATACAAAATATAAACAGACTAATCACAAGCACTGAAGGTGAAACTGATTAAAAATCATCCAACAAACACAAGTCCAAGACCAGATGGCTTCACAGGTGAATTCTATCAAATATTTGAAGAAGAGATAACACATATCCTTCTCAAACATGTTCAAAATATAGCAGAGGGTGGAACACTCTTAAACCCATTCTATGACACCACCATCACACTTATACCAAAACCAGACAAAGATGTCACAACAAAAGAAAACTAAGGGCAATAGCACTGATGAACGTAGATGCAAAAATCAACAAAATACTAGCAAAGAGAATCCAACAGCACATTAAATGGATCATACACCATGATCAAATGGGGTTTATGCCAGGAATGTAAGGATTCTTCAATATACACAAAACAATGTGATACACCATATTAACAAATTGAAGGATAAATACCATATGATAATCTCAATAGATGCAGAAAAAGCATTTGACAAAATTCAACACCAATTTATGAAAAAAAAACTCTCCAGAAAATAGGCATAGAGGGAAACTACCTCAACATAATAAAGGCCATATATGTCAAAATAACAGCCAACATCATTGTCAATGGTGAAAAACTGAAACCATTTCCTCTAAGATCAGGAACAAGACAAGGTTGCCCACTCTCACCACTATTATTCAACATGGTTTTGGAAGTTTTAATGACAGCAATCAGAGAAGAAAAAGAAATAAAATGAATCCAAATCAGAAAAAGAAGTAAACCTGTCACTGTTTGCAGATGACATGATATTATACATAGAGAATCCTAACGATGCTACCAGAAAACTGCTAGAGCTAATCAATGAATTTGGTAAGGTAGCAAGATACAAGATTAATGCACTGAAATCTCTCACATTCCTATTCACTAATGACAAAAAATCTGAAAGAGAATTTAAGGAAACATTCCCATTTACCATTGCAACAGAAAGAATAAAATACCTAGGAATAAACCTACCTAAGGAAATGAAAGACCTGTATGCAGAAAACTATAATACACTGATGAAAGAAATTAAAGATGATACAATCAAAAGGAGAGATATGCCAAGTTCTTGGATTGGAAGAATCAACATTGTGAAAATGACTATACTACCCAAAGCAATCTACAAATTCAATGCAATCTCTATCAAACTACCAGTGGCATTTTTCACAGAAGTAGAACAAAAAATTCACAATTTGTAAGGAAACACAAAAGACCCCGAATAGCCAAAGGAATCTTGAGAAAGAAAAACAGAGCTGGAGGAATCAGACACCCTGACTTCAGACTATACCACAAAGATACAGGAATCAAGTCATTATGGTACTGGCACAAAAACAGAAATATAGATGATTGGAACAGGATAGAAAGCCCAGAGAAAAATCCATGCACATATGGAAACCTTATCTTTGATAAAGGAGGCAAGAATGTACAATGGAGAAAAGACAGCCTCTTCAATAAGTGATGCTTAGAAAACTGGACAGCTAAATGTAAAAGAATGAAATTAGAACACTCCTTGAAACAATACACAAAAATAAACTCAAAACAGATTAAAGACTGAAATGTAAGGTCAGACAGCATAAAACTCTTAGAGGAAAATGTAGGCAGAATACTCTCTGACATAAATCACAGCAAGATACTTTTTGACCCACCTCCTAGAGAAATGGAAATAAAAACAAAAGTACACAAATGGGACCTAATGAAAGTTAAAACCTTTTGCACAACATAGGAAATAATTAACAAGACTAAAAGACAGCCTTCAGAATGGGAGAAAATATTTGCAAATGAAGCAACTGACAAAGAATTAATCTTCAAAATTAACAAGCAGCTCATGCAGCTCAATATCAATAAAAAAACAACCCAGTCCAAAAATGGGCTGAAGACCTAAATAGACATTTCTCCAAAGCAGATATACAGATTCCCAACAAAAACATGAAGGGATGCTCAACATCACTACTCATTAGGGACATGCAAATCAAAACTACAATGAGGTATCATCTCACAGCAGTCAGAACGGCCATCATCAAAATATCTACAAACAATAAATGCTTGAGAGAATTTTGAGAAAAAGGAACCCTCTTGCACTGTTGGTGAGAATGTAAATTGATACAGCCACTATCAGGAACAGTATGGAGGTTCCTTAAAAAACTAAAAATAGGACTACCATATGACCCAGCAATCCAACTGCTGAGCATATACCCTGAGAAAACCATAATTCAAAAAGAGACATGTACCCCATTGTTCACTGTAGCATTATTTACAATAGCCAGGACATGAAAGCAACCTAAGTGTCCATCAACAGATGAAAGAATAAAGAAGATGTGGAACATATATACAATGGAATATTACTGAGCCATAAAAAGAAACAAAATTGAGTTATTTGTAGTGAGGTGGATGGACCTAGAGTCAGTCATACTGAATGAAGTAAGTTGGAAAGAAACAAACAAATACTGTATGCTAACACATATATATGGAAACTAAAAAAAAAAAAAAGTTCTGATGAACCTAGGGGCAGGACAGGAATAAAGACACAGATGTAGAGAATGGACTTGAGGACATGAGGAGGGGGAAGGGTAAGCTGGGATGAAGTGAGAGAGTAACGTTGACATATATACACTACCAAATGTAAAATAGATAGCTAGTCAGCAGCAGATGCATAGCACAGAGAGATCAGTTTGGTGCTTTGTGTACACTTAGAGGGGTGGAATATGGAGGGTGAGAGAGAGAGGCAAGAGGGAGGAGATATGGAGATATATGTATACATATAGCTGATTCACTTTGCTATACAGCAGAAACTAACACAACATTGTAAAGCAAATATACTCCAATAAAGATGTAAATAAATAAATAAATATACTTCTGTTAACAAAATGGTGATTGAGAAAATTCTCTTCAGGACACAATTATCATTAAAACAAAATGTTTACTTACAGGCTTTTATATTTCTTTTTGGAGGAACAGCTACCTTAGATAAAATTTATAGCACAAAATCCTCTACTGAGGGTGTTATAATACTATGGGTGGTAGCTCATGCCTGAGTTGTTTCAGCAATGGCCAATGCACTCAAAGAGATAGCTAGCAAATCAAAAATGGGAGTTCCAAAAACTTATCATTATGAGAAATATTTTATGTCAATTTCTTTGTCCTAAACACTAAAGTTTATTTTCTTAAATATTCCTATGATTACTAGATGAAAAAACAAAGAAGTTCTTAGGTTAAAAACAAAGCAGCTGACCCAGTGTTCATCTCCAGAGTTGCTGGTTTCTGCTCAAAAGTAACCCAATAATGGACCACAGACAAATTAGTTGTGTGGTTAGAAGTGAATCTCTTAGGACAGACAGCAGAAGCAAGAAGAACTACAATCCTGCAGCCTGTGGAACAAAAACCACCTTCACAGAAAGATAGACAAGACAAAAAGGCAGAGGGCTATGTACCAGATAAAGGAACAAGATAAAACCCCAGAAAAACAACTAAATGAAGTGGAGATAGGAAACCTTCCAGAAAAAGAAATCAGAATAATGATAGTGAAGATGATCCAGAGCCTCAGAAAATGAATGGAGGCAAAGATCAAGAAGATGCAAGAAATGTTTAACAAAGATCTAGAAGAATTAAAGAACAAACAAACAGAGATGAACAATACAATAACTGAAGTGAAAAATACACTAGAAGGAATCAATAGCAGAATAACTGGACTTCCCTGGTGGCGCAGTGGTTGCAAGTCTGCCTGCTGGTGCAGGGGACACAGGTTCGTGTCCCGGTCTGGGAGGATCCCACGTGTCGTGGAGTGGCTGGGCCCATGAGCCATGGCTGCTGGGCCTGCGCGTCCGTAGCCTGTGCTCCGCGGTGGGAGGGGCCACAATGGTGAGAGGCCTGTGTACTGCAAAAAAAAAAAAAAAAAAAAATAGCAGAATAACTGAGGCAGAAGAACAGATAAGTGACCTGGAAGACAGAATGGAGGAATTCACTGCTGTGGAACAGAAAAAAGAAAAAAGAATGAAAAGAAATGAAAACAGCCTAAGAAACCTCTGGGAAAAGATAAAATGCAACAACATTCTCATTATAGGGGCCCCAGAAGGAGAAGAGAGAGAGAAAGGACCAGAGAAAATATTTGAAAAGATTATAATGGAAAACTTCCCTAACATGGGAAAGGAAATAACTACCCAAATCCAGGAAGTGCAGACAGTCCCATACAGGATAAACCCAAGGAGAAAAACACTGAGATACATAGTAATCAAACTGGCAAAAATTGAAAACAAGAAAAATTACTGAAAGCAGCAAGGGAAAAAATGATAAATAACATAAAAGGGAACTCCCATAAGGGTAACATCTGATTTCTCAGCAGAAACTCTACAAGCCAGAAGGGAGTGGCATGAAATACTTAAAGTGATGGAAGGGAAGAACGAACAACCAAGACTACTCTACTGGCAAGCATCTCATTCGGATTCAGTGGAGAAATCAAAAGCTTTACAGACAAGCAAAAGCTAAGAGAATTCAGCACCACCAAACCAGCTCTACAACAAATGCTAAAGGAACTTCTCTAAGTGGGAAACACAAGGGAAGAAAAGGACCTACAAAAACAAACACAAAACAATAAAGAAAATGGTCATAGGAAGATACATATTGATAATTACCTTAAACGTGAATGGATTAAATGCTGCAACCAAAAGACACAGGTTTGATGAATGGATACAAAAACAAGACCCATATATGCTGTCTACAAGAGACCAACTTCAGACCTAGGGACACATTCAGACTGAAAGTGAGGGGATGGAAAAAGATACTCCATGCAAATGGAAATCAAAGAAAGCTGGAGTAGCAATACTCATGTCAGGTAAATTGCACTTTAAAATAAAAAATGTTACAAGAGACAAGGAAGGACACTGCATAATGACCAAGGGATAAATCCAAGAAGAAGACATAACAATTATAAATATATATGCACCCAACATAGGAGCACCTCAATACAAAAGGAAACTGCTAACAGCTCTAAAAGAGGAAGTCGACATTAACACAATAAGAGTGGGGTACTTTAAAACCTCACTTACACCAATGGACAGATCATCCAAAATGAAAATAAATAAGGAAACAGAAGCTTTAAATGACACAATAGACCAGATAGATTTAATTGATATTCATAGGACATTCCATCCAAAAACAGCAGATTACACTTTCTTCTCAAGTGTGTATGGAACATTCTCCAGGATAGATCACCTCTTGTGTCACAAATCAAGTCTCAGTAAATTTAAGAAAACTGAAATCACATCAAGCATCTTTTCTGACCACAACACTATGAGATTGGAAATGAATTACAGGGAAAAATAAGTAAAAAAACACAAACACATGGAGTCTAAACAATATGTTACTAAATAACAAAGAGATCACTGAAGAGATCAAAGACAAAATCAAAAAATACCTAGAGACAAATGACAATGAAAACACAAGGTTCCAAAACCTATGTAATGCAGCAAAAGCAGTTCTAAGAGGGAAGTTTATAGCTATACAAGCCTACATCAAGAAACAAGAAAACTCTCAAATAAACTATCTAACCTTACACTTAAAGGAACTAGAGAAAGAAGAACAAACAAAAACCAAGGTTAGCAGAAGGCAAGAAATCATAAACATCAGAGCAGAAATAAAGGAAACAGAAACAAAGAAAACAATAGCAAAGATCAATAAAACTAAAAGCTGGTTCTTTGAGAAGGTAAACAAAATTGATAAACCATTAGCCAGACTCATCAAGAAAAAGAGGGAGAGGACTCAAATCAATAAAATTAGAAATGAAAAAGGAGAAGTTACAACAGACACTGCAGAAATAAAAAGCATCCTAAGAGACTACTACAAGCAACACTATGCCAATAAAATGGACAACTTGGAAGAAATGGACAAATTCTGAGAAAGTTATAACCTTGCAAGACTGAACCAGGAAGAAATAGAAAATATGAACAGAGCAATCACAAGTAATGAAATTGAAACTATGATTGAAAACCTTCCAACAAACAAAAATCCAGGATCAGATGGCTTCACAGGTGAATTCTATCAAACATTTAGAGAACAGCTAACACACATCCTTCTCAAACTCTTCCAAAATTTTGCAGAGGAAGGAACACTCCCAAACTCATTCTATGAGGCCACCATCACCCTGATATCAAAACCAGACAAAGATACTACAAAAAAGAAAATTACAGACTAATATCACTGATGAATAAAGAGGCAAAAATCCTCAACAAAATACTAGCAAACAGAATCCAACAACCCATTAAAAGGATCATACACCATGATTAAGTAGGATTTATCCCACGGATGCAAGGATTTTTCAATATGTGCAAATCAATCAAAGTGATACACCACAGTAACATATTGAAGAATAAAATCCATATGATCATCTCAATAGATGCAGAAAAAGCTTTCAACAAAATTCTGTACCCATTTATGATAAAAACTTTCCAGAAAGTAGACATAGAGGGAACCTACCTCAACATATTAAAAGCCATATATGATAAAACAACAGCCAACATCATTGTCAATGGTGAAAAACTGAAACCATTTCCTCTAAGATCAGGAACAAGACAAGGTTGTCCACTCTCACCACTATTATTCAACATGGTTTTGGAACTTTTAGTGACAGCAATCAGAGAAGATAAAGAAATAAAATCAATCCAAATCAGTAAAGAAGAAGTAAAGCTGTCCTGTTTGCAGATGACATGATACTATACATAGAGAATCCTAACGATGCTACCAGAAAACTGCTAGAGCTAATCAATGAATTTGGTAAGGTAGCAGGATACAAGATTAATGCACTGAAATCTCTCACATTCCTATTCACTAATGACAAAAAATCTGAAAGAGAATTTAAGGAAACACTCCCATTTACCATTGCAACAGAAAGAATAAAATACCTAGGAATAAACCTACCTAAGGAAATGAAAGACCTGTATGCAGAAAACTATAATACACTGATGAAAGAAATTAAAGATGATACAAACAAAAGGAGAGATATACCAAGTTCTTGGATTGGAAGAATCAACATTGTGGAAATGATTATACTACCCAAAGCAATCTACAAATTCAATGCAATTCCTCTCAAACTATCAGTGGCATTTTTCACAGAAGTGGAACAAAAAATTTCACAAATTGTATGGAAACACAAAAGACCTCGAATAGCCAAAGGAATCTTGAGAAAGAAAAACAGAGCTGGAGGAATCAGACACCCTGACTTCAGACTATACCACAAAGATACAGGAATCAAATCATTATGGTATTGGCACAAAAACAGAAATATAGATGATTGGAACAGGATAGAAAGCCCAAAGGTAAACCCACACACATATGGTCACCTTATTTTTGATAAAGGAGGCAAGAATATACAATGGAGAAAAGACAGCCTCTTCAATAAGTGATGCTTGGAAAACTGGACAGTTACATGTAAAAGAATGAAATTAGAACACTCCCTAACACCGTACACAAAAATAAACTCAAAATGGATTAAAGACCAAAATGTAAGGTCAGACAGCATAAAACTCTTAGAGGAAAACATAGGCAGAACACTCTATGACATAAATCACAGCAAGATCCTTTTTGACCCACCTCCTAGAGAAATGGAAATAAAAACAAAAGTACACAAATGAGACCTAAGGTAACTTATTAGCTTTTGCACAGCATAGGAAATAATAAACAAGACTAAAAGACAACCCTCAGAATGGGAGAAAATATTTGCAAATGAAGCAACTAACAAAGAATTAATCTTCAAAATTAACAAGCAGCTCATGCAGCTCAATATCAATAAAAAAAACCCAGTCCAAAAATGAGCCAAAGACCTAAATAGACATTTCTCCAAAGCAGATATACAGATTCCCAACAAACTCATGAAAGGATGCTCAACATCACTAATCATTAGAGACCTGCAAATCAAAACTACAATGAGGTATCATCTCACACCTGTCAGAATGGCCATCATCAAAATATCTACAAACAATAAATGCTTGAGAGAATTTTGAAAAAAGGGAACCGTCTTGCACTGTTGGTGGGAATGTAAATTGATACAGACACTATCAAGAACAGTATGGAGGTTCTTAAAGAACTAAAAATAGAATTACCATATGACCCAGCAATCCCTCTATTGGACATATACCCAGAGAAAACCATAATTCAAAAGACACGTGCACCCCAATGTTCATTGCAGTACTATTTACAATGTCCATGTCATAGAAGCAACTAAATACATCGACAGATGAATGGATAAAGAAGATATTGTACATATACACAATGGAGTGTTACTCAGCCATAAAAAGGAACAAAATTGGATCATTTGTTGAGACGTGGATGGATCTAGAGACTGTCATACAGAGGGAAGTAAGTCAGAAAGAGAAAAACAAATATTGTATATTAACACGTATATGTGGAACCTAGAAAAATGGTGCAGATGAACCAGTTTGCAGGGCAGAAATTGAGACACAGATGTAGAGAACAAATGTATGGACACCAAGGGGAAAGCGGCTGTTGGGTGGGGGTGGGGGTGTGATTAATTGGGCGATTGGGATTGACATGTATTCACTGATGTGTATTAAATTGATGACTAATAAGAAAAAAAAAAAGCGAAGAAGTGAGTCACTTAAACTACTTTTTTTCTCATCAGCAAATGGAATTAATAATGCCTGGCTCTGCACATTTCAAAGCTAGATGAAATAATAAATTTCAGGAAAATGGTATTATAGTAAGGATTAAATATGTTTACTCTGCGAATAATAAGTATAATTTGTTGAACATCTAACCTATCCCAAATATTTTACAGAAATGTTCTCTGATCTTTTCAACAATCCTCCAGACTGATATTTGTAAATTCCACTTTGCAAGTTTAGTATGTTTCTCTGGTCATACAGTTAACAATTGCTGGACTTAAAATGAAATCCTTATCTTTGTCTCTCCGATTCTTTCCACCTTACCATGTTGTCTCCCTTGAAACAATGAGGAAATTACCAAAGTATAAGTACATTCTATTACTTCAAATTTCTTGATTAACGGATTTTAGGCCAGAGAAAATTACTCATCAGAAGTAACAGTTAAAGAAAAACGTGCAATCTCCAATCCTGTTTCTCTCATTTCTGTTTTCCTCTTAATGATTCATAACAATACAAATTATTGAAAATATCTTTGATCCTTGAATAAGAAAGCAGGAGGAAAAAAATCCCCAGGCCTTTTATTATCCCTATTTATGCAACATGTAATGTCAATTAAGTACCCCCAAACAATCACAAAGGTAGTTATTTAATTGTAATTTTGTTGCATTGTTAGCAGACTTCTTTGTGTCATTTGCTTCTTAAATGAAGAGACTGTATCAACAGTGAAACCAGGTGGCAAACTGGCATTTGGGCTGCAGTTCATTAAGATCTGAGCGGCAGGGGAACTCAAGCACATTTAAAATTCTCCATTTGAATTTTTATCACTTATATTGACAGTCATTTAAACACAAAGTCATAAATCAGTAGGCAGTACTAGGGAGCCACCTACTGGAATAACTAGCTGGGTTTTGCTGCCATGGTTGCAAAAATATGTAAATTCACTTAATATTAATTCAATTATGAATTTGTCAAATTCAGATTTCTTTACACTAAATATACATATTTTTCACAAAAACTTTCCAGCTAAACTTGGAAATGACAAAGACAGCATTATTACAAAAGAAGGCAGAAGTCTTCAGGAAAGGAAGGAAAGGAAATATTCATTGAACATTAATATGTGATTGAAAAGTGAAAATAAAATAGTTAATGGAGAAGTTCCAAAGACACCAGTGAAATTGTTAAATTAGGTTATCTATTGTTTCAAGATATTTCTCTTTAATTTGTCAAGGATGTTCAGCCTAATAATTGTTTTGCCCAGGTATCATACTTAAATGGCAACTTATTTAAATGATAATATTTTCATTAATATGAAGATGTATATTTGTTTTAAAAAACCTACTAGCATTAAAGGAAAAACAGTAGATCTAATTTGGGATCAAGTGATGCAGACTTTTCTTCTCCTCTTCTAAGATGTTTGAAATCAATCTCCGTTAAAACTTATTACCTACAATTCTGGGTGCTGATAAAGCAAAGAGTTTAGCTGAAAGATGATTAGCATAGTATTTTCCCCCTGACTGTGTTGTTCAAAAGTCTGTGCTAAATATAGCTATCCATTTTCCTGCCTTTGCTGTACTGTGTGTAGAGTGAACATGAAAGACATGTTCTTTGATGATGCTTTTAGGTTGCCTAAGGGTTACCATTTTAATATGCTCTGTGTGTATAGCATGGAAACAGTAAAAACAAGATATGAAAGATTGTTCTGAATATGAACTATTTTCAACCAAGACAGACGGAGTTATTTTCCTTGCTGATTCCCTATTATCAGCTTGTTTTTTTTATCACTATCTTCATTCTCTAAAGAATAACATGCCTAAAAAGTCCATTTAATTGAGGATTCCAGTTAATCAAGGCTATGATTTTATATAAACACAAGCACTTTCATGATGGTAGGAGCCTTAAGTAATATGGGTAAGCAAGGATAATTCTATAACTCCTCTGTTGGGCTGACAGTGTTTGATAATTCCTGTGTCAAATACAGTTGCTTTATTCTAAAGAACTTCCTTTGACTTACATTGGTAAATCCTTGGCTAAAGCCTTGGTATATTCTAATACCAAGTCATTTGCCTTAACCAATTTGATACCTAACAAACATGAAAGATGTGATTCTTATTATCTTCACTCTACAGGTGAGTAAGTGAAGTTCAGAGAAGTTAAGCAAATTGTACCCTGCCACATCCTAGTGAATACCTAAGGAAAGATTCAAGTTCCCGACAAGACCACACTGAATCCAAAAGTTTATCCAAATTCTTAAAAAAAACAAAACACTTTTCTGTGTGTTCATATTGCCCCCTTGTCCTTGTGCTTGTCATATTATAAGTGTCTTTTATTTCTCCCCGAAGTCTGTAAGCTTCTCCAAATGGTAAACTCCTTTTTACTACTTAAATATTCTCAGAAGTTGGCACAAAACCTGATATTCATAGTAGATGATAAATTAGTGCTAGTTGAATAAGTATTTACTGGAGAAGATTTTCTTTTCCTTAAATGATATAAATGCAATCTTATGTTTAGTTTTATTTACATTTCATGGAGTAGGGTAATTTATAATGAGAAGGGAATGGGACATGATGTACAATGAAGCCCTACTACGTCAAGTCCCATGAAAGTATCTTCAATTCAAGCCTGCAGGGGATATAATATTATACCTACATTAGAGACAAAAAAACAGAAAGACAAAGTGGTTAAGTAACTTGCTCAAAGTCACCCAAGGCACCCTAAATGTTTCTCAACTTTTTCTCATCTCCTTCAATGATTTTTTTCACTTTCATAGTCTCAACTATCAATCATCTCTATGGAAGTGACTAACAAACTTACACCTATCTCTCCTCAATATCTCACAATCTTAAACTGCATTTGTAGTCTTATATATTCTCAAGAAATAGTTATGGAATTACTGTTTAAATAAATACCTACTAAGTTCCAGGCACTGTATTCAGTTTTGGATATCTACAATGAGCCAAACAGCCTTTTTCTGCCCTCAGAGATTCTCAGGCTAATAAAAAGTTGATACACTCTATTAGGAAATCCATGAACAAACAGGGTTTAGTGACAAAGTAAGCAAGGAAGGAGTCTCTGAGGAGTTAAAAGTTAAGTTGAGGCCTGAAAGATGCAAAAGAATCAACCATGCAAAGAGTGAGAATAAAAGTGGTCCAAAGAAAAGGAAGACCCTCAGCAGGGAAGACTGATGCAGATTTTAAGAGCTAAACGTTTGCCTCTGTGCCTGGACATAACTGGAATCTCCTAAGGAACTTCAAGCAGGGCCTAAAATACTCCATTTTATGATTTAAAAAATATCCTGACTGCTATGTGAGGAAGACATCAGAACCGAGCAAGAGTGGAAGTAGAAAGAATCATTAGATCACATGAGATAACTGTGCCTGGGACCTGATGGAGTACAGATGGAGAAAAACAGAGATTAAACATATATTTCTTGGATTTTAGAGAAAACAAATTGATGCACTGAAGAGAAGAGACATATTAGGTTTCTAGTTTGAACAGCTGATAAGATGGTGAAACGTCTTTTGTTCAGGTTCATTCTGGGAACAGCTTAGTGAGACTATACCTAAGCAAAATTAAGTATATTGGTAAAAGAGGAAAAATCAAGTACAGCAAAAAATTAAGAGGAAGGTTTGGGACATGAAAAATTAAGAGGCCTGAGAGGAATTTAAGGCAGATCATATACTATTTCCCTCCAAATGTCCTGACTTTCTTGTTTAAATCTTTAATGTTCACATGTTTTCACTCATTAATTCTATCTTATCTTCAAATTCCATCTCAAGAAGGAAAAGAATGGTGTGGTACATTTGCCTAGTACCTCCTTACTGTAAATATCCATAAAATGTTTTTTTACTTCAATCCTGGGGCTTGTCTTATTCCACTATTAATCTGTAAGATCCTTAAAGGCAGGGCTATGTCTGTTCTTTGTACCCACAACAGCAGTAGGAGCTCAGTAAACATCTGTTACATTTAATTGAATTAAGTGTATCTTTCGTAAGAGAAGAATACTCTTAATTTGTTAATAAGGAACTGTGCATTGTGTTAGTAAAAGGAAGTTGAGATAAGGTTCCATTAAGGGCAATTGGTACATATATTTGGAATCTTTCTGGAATGCCTCCAAAGCTATGGCATTCTCTCAGTTTCTACTTCTGCATTAATAAAACTATTCTCTTGGAAAATTTCCATCCACTAATACAGGGATCAGCAAGCTTCAGCCCAGGCCTCAGGCTAAATTCAGTCACAGGTGGTGCCAAATCTGTTGACAGCTGTTTGTTGGCACTTTTGTGGTATAATGGCAAAGTTCAGTAGTTGTAACAGGAACTGTGTGGCCTACAAAGCCAAAAATATTTGCTATCTGGACCTTTACAGAAGATTTATGCTGACCCTTACACTAATGGAATGCTTTGAAGACTTCTTCTTTAGAGTCATTTTAGGAAGTTTGGTAAGAATATACCTAAACAATATTAGGTATATTTAAACCTTATCATTTAGCATATTTTCATAGAAAAAGTGGCAAGTGATGACTGGGATCAGAGCTGAACAAAATGAGGGGGGAATGGAATCCAGAACAAGAACTTGCAGTATAAGAGTTATAAATCAATAACAGGATTCGGAACAAGGAATTGATCAGATTAATACAAACTAGTGAAGTCAGTTAATTTATCTTTGGGCTCTTCTCTACTTAACTGTTCTCAACCCTAAGGCCATCTCCCCAACTCTCTTCCCCCACTGTAAAGAGCTGTTCTCACATTCATAAAGCCTCAGCTCAAATTCTAATTGAAGCCCTTTTAAAATTTATCCACTCAACAAAACTAGGCATAATGGCCCATACTTGGATTCCTAGAGTATTTTTTCCTGTGGAACTTACCAATAGTGTTAACTTATTCCCTTGCTAGATTATAAACTCTAATCTGAATCAATATCTGAAAGCAGATACTGTCCTTAGCATTGAACTAGTGTAACTGAAATTAATTCATGTTAAGATATGGATGCACAAAAATTGCCTGACAAGAATTTAGAATATGTATATACTTTGAGACACTGAATATATAAATGGACAATGACCAGACCATATATGACAATAAAATTCTGACCCACAACCTCTGCATCAATCAGCTCAGGAATCCAAACCACCCCCTCTGTCGCAATTGGTCCAAAACAGCCAAGACTTGGCAAATGACTGTCAGCTTCCCTAGTTTTTGCTCATGCTTCCAACTCAGGATGAACAAAAAAAGCTATATATGCTCTACAAGCCAATCACATAGGATGCCCTGTTAGCATCTATTTAGCATGACTTCAGCTTTCCCATGCCAGTAACCTCCAGTAAAAGCATACCTGAAGTCTTCTCCTTTTTCTTCATTATAAACCTTTCCCACTCATTTGCCTGTCTTTGAGTCTTCTAAACACAGGTGTTGGTAGTTGACTTGCTTGCTATAGCAAACTTCAAATAGCCTCTCTTCTCATTTGAGTTGTCTTCATGTACTTCTATAACCCTTTAGTTTTGTTTTTTCAAACTTAGATAAAGCTTTGGAGGCCAAGCTTTAACCAGACCAGTTTGGAAGATGGAAGCCACCATAGCATTCCATCTGCTGCTTTGATTCTGCTATTTACTCAAAGTGGAAATACTAGGCTTAAGACTGACAGGCATTGTTTTCAAAATAGTGTGCCTTCAAGACCAGCTGAGGACTTGGACAGAGCATGAGACTTCAAAATTCATAGATTCCACCTCAACAAGGAACAGTCCAAGAACCATGGTTTAACTCTGTCCCTGGGATCTTCCTAATTCAGCATATTTACTTTTTGGTCAACCCCTGCAGGTTAGGACTTTAGTTTTACTCATGGATACTCATCCTCACACACAGTCTTGCTCAGATTTGCCATATCTTGCCCTTTGATTCTGTGTCTGATATGGCCTAACTCCAACTTTGATTCATGTCATGGACAGGACTTTAGTGATTCTCTAAAGTCCTTCTGTTAATAACCTGGTCTAAAACTCTAAAATTGGACATGACTTCCCAGGATCAGCATGACTGGTCTTTGTAATCCTGCAATATTCCAACGACTGAGACAGGACAAGGACCAGCAGCTATTGAATTATCAAACCCAGAGTAGGAATATGTACCTTGAAACATAGAATCAGATTTGGAGAGACCAGTAAACATCAAAATTCAAAGGCTCAGGTAAACACAATAGAAGATGCTCTGCACCCATAAAAGTTGAGTGAGATGCTGTCTTCTTGGGCCCTTGGCTTTCTCACTTTCCTACAGTTAACATCCTTATGGAATGATCCAATGGCTCATTAGGGAAAAGGCATTATAACTGACTAAAGTAAGATAGAATTGTCAAAAGTATATATGATTAGCTAACCAAATTGTGAAACATAAATCAGGGTTCTATTTGAGACAATATAGAAACAATATCAAAATTTTTGTTTAGCTTCAACATATCTCATGGAGAGAACATCACTACTGTCATGTCTGAGGTATGTGTACCCTTACTCCAACAATGACTTTAATCATATTTTACCTATGCATGCATAGGCAAAGCATGATTAACCTGCTGAGTTCAGTAGCAGAACCAGCCTAGGAAAAGGAAAAAATGTCAGCCGAAATGTTAGATATAGTGTTTGGTCAAGGGCCAGAAAGCTTTAGCCACCAGACCCTAACAATACTACCTGGGTAGAGTCATCTTAAAATAAAAACAGACTAAGAATGCCAGTATTATCATTTTCCCACATTTTATTTACTTATATTTATGTTATATAAAATAATCTGTGTTGGGGAGAGATGAGCAGTCAGGAATGCATGGGGAGAGGAAGGGATACAGCTCTTTGATCTTGGACAATTGAAAATCATCAGCATAATATCAAAATTTAGATATAATACTCATAAAGATGCTTTGAAAATAATATTTACTCTTGATATGTAGCTTCTAAACCTACACAGAGGCAATTACCATAGACAAGTAACACATTCTATCTCCTTTAGGAGCCATAAGTCTGAGAGTATATAGTGCAAGCTACAAATAGTAAATAATACAAGTTCATATGCTCCCAGTTGTGGAGGGATTGAATATCAAATGTACAGGTTATTGAAGAACACATATAAAACTTTCAGTTAAATCAGATAAACTTAGAGATGCCAAGGATGCATATTATGCTTTCTATACTAGATCAGTATAGGAAACATTCATTACTACACGTCCTTCTCACCACTGCTCTTGACAAAATGTCTAAAATTTACATTCCAGATTAATATTTGTACCTTAAAGAGTGATCTGCTAAATACGCACACATTCGACACCCCATTAACTTGTAATACCATTTGGAGGCATGATCCTAAAAAGATAAGTACAAATTTAAGAAAACAAATCAAAAAATTTGTGTCAAAATGTTAACTTTAAAAAAATAATAATAAAATTTGGAACAGTAAAAATATCCATTGATATGAGAATTAGCTTTAAAATAATTTATGTTCATATGATGAACTCTTATGAAGGCTTTAAAATAATTTTTGAAGAACATTTAATCATGAGATAAAAATCTCTTCATATATTTTAAAATGAAAAAGCAATATTCATAATACACAGAATGATCACAAAGTGTAAAATATAAATGTTTTATACCCTAGTGTCTATAGTAACAGGATTGAAAAAAATGACATAAAAATGATTATCTCAATGTGAAGGAATGACAGATAATTTTATTTTCTTCATTATTTTATGTATTTTCCAATTTTTATAATGAGTATGTATTACTTTCATTATTTTAAAAGAATAATAATTATAATTAAATAAATATGAGAATATATATCCAGACACTCCAGGGAAATATAATACCTCTAGCTATTATTAGTTAACACATTAGGGAAGATTATGACAATTAGTTAAGCACTGGGATAGGGAGGATGGCATAGAGAAAGTGAAGTGGATGTTTGGAATATTCAATTCAATTAAAGAAATAATAATCCATTACAAGTTTATAGTGCTTTGTCTTTTACAAAGCATTTTCACATACTTTATTCTAGGAGGACTCTCAACCTTCTAATGCACATATAAACTCACACGCGGACACAAAGTGTTATCATTTGTTATTTTAAACACCTAAGAAGATGTATCTACCCTATAGCTACAAAAGTGGGTTTTTAGAACGAGGGTTTTTATAACCTAGTTTTTAGTGTGAAGAATTTGGAAAGCAGCTTTAGTAAAGACAACAAGTGATGATATATTTTTCTTCACGCTGCACTTTGGTTGCGACGTGTCCTTTTGGCTCCCTGTTAGAGACAAAGCAGCCTGCTTAGAATGCTGACCAGTATCCTTCCCCAGGTAACAGCTAACCCCTTCTGGCCTTGCTTTCCAAAGCCATGCTCAGAGCTGAGCTTAGCCCCCTTATCTTTCTCTCCCTGATCAAAAGGGCAATGATATTACAAGCCTGGACTCACCAGCGAAGACCCTGGAGCACATTCCATTTCTACCCACACTGTAAAACTGCTACAAAGAAACAGGTTAGAGAAATCAGGACCAGGGTGTATAGCCTAATATATCACCTCATCAACAGAGCACAAGATTCTGACTTCCTTTCTTGGCTTCATGCTGGAGGCCTGATTCTGGGCCATTGACAGCTGTGCATCAGTTACTGCAGAGAAAATAAGGTCTTCAGGGGAAGACTGGTGATCCAAGAAGTGCTCAGCTGGGACTTGTTCACTTAATGTGTATCAATGCTATACAGATTCCTTTTAGTTAAAAAACAATGCATCTCCTTTTGTTTAAGTAGAAACAAATGGAATAAATATATATTTTTTTGCTTTTAGAAAAAACATAAATAGATCAAATACTGTGCTTGAAGCCGAGGAGCTAGACAACATGGTAAGGCATCAGCTAACAGGAGGATAGAAGAGTAGCCTTTGCTTCTGAATAGCAATCTTACTGGGAAAGACTTACGAATAAATAGAAGTTAGGATAAGTGACATAACGTAAATAATAAATCAAGATTGGGAGTGATTAGATAATTTGCCCTAATCTACACAACTTGAAGAGCTATAACTGGTACCTGAATGTAGATGATTTTGATACCATATTCTGAGCTTAAGTCAAATATACTTAGCAAAACTGTTGTATTTCATTTATGAGATGCCTACTGTGGACATGACTCTGTGTGTATGTGTTAGGAGAGTGGATACACAGGGGCAAAAGGAAAGAGTCCTTTTCCATATTTCATAATGGTTGTGTTACTGAACCAGGTTCATTTTGCCCGATGCACAGCAAACCAAAAGGCTGAGACAACGAGGTTTTCAGCAAAAATAAGGTTTATTCTTAAGGCAGTCAAGTGAGGAGATGGGAAAACAAATCTCAAATTCTCCTCCCCAAAGGCAAGGGGCTCAGGGTACTTATGGGATAATGAACAAAGAAGCAAGGCACTCAAAGGCGTGGGGAGTGTGGAAAAAGGTGATTGGGTAAAGGTGCAGTAATCCTGGTTCTGCGCAGGTGTATCTAGGCTACAGGACTCTGCATGTTCTAAGGGTGGAATTTTCAACCCTCTGATGTCAAAAGGTCGCTGAGTGGACACTTGTGCATGCCCAGTTGAAGGGTCAGTGGTCCTATCCAGTCTTAAGGAACTCAGCTTAAACTGGACACAGCTGACCCCAAATTCCTGGAAAATAACCTGGGCAAACATCTAATTGTTTAGACTCTGTGCAGTTTGTAGGACATGCAAGTCTAAAAATAACCTTAATTAGTGAAGGTAGGTGATTTAACCTATGGTTTTAGCTACATGCATAAATAATGACAGACATAAGACATAACAGACATCACCATTAAGGAAAGACAAAATAAAACATGCAAACATGCTCTACAAATTGTAATGCACCATGTAAACCTGAACTGTTATGACTTTACTTGCCACGGTAGTACACAATATGTCATAAAATATTGGCCTACTGTACAAATGAAATTCAACACTGTCCCATCATTCTTTCTTCCCAGCTAAGATTTGTGGTCTGTGCTTCAGCCCCACTCTTCTCATTATCCTCGACAGACCCTTCCCACTGTCTTTCCATGGTGCTGTCCTGACGAGACCTGGAGTCTGCATCATTTATAGCCATTGCCTGTCCTCTGACTACCACATATGCAGGCTGGCTGGTGGAAATAACATTACCTGAAAAGTGGAGCCACTATAGAGTCACGGTCTCCAAACTCGGTTAGTCTCCTGGTACTCCCTGACAAGAACTCTGACTTCTTACTCAACAGTCTCTGTTCCTTGTGGCAGCAAATGTGCACTCTTCTCAACTTTCCCATCTCACCAGTTCCTCACTCACTCCCAGCTGATCATCTATTCTACACATTTGCTTCACACACACCCAAAGAGGCATTGAGCTCCTTCAACTTCCTGCCACCTTAAGGCTTAGTCTTCACCCGGACCCATCAGGTACTCCCTTCTCTAATGTCACTTAAAAGCTGTCCCTTCTCCTACCTAAAAATCATACCAGCCCCCCAATGAATCATATTTTCCCAACCCTACCTTCTCGCTCTATTTTATAAGTAACAGCTTTATTAAAACATAATTCACATTCCACACACCAACTTAATCAAAGTGTACATTTGGTGATTTTTAGTATATTTACACAGTGTGAAACTGTCACCACAATCAATATTAGAAAAATTTCACCCCTTTCCAAAATAACCTTACCCACTAGAAGTCATTCCACATTACCCTGACCCATTCACCTCCACCTCCCAACCCTAGGCAATCAATAATCTATTTTCCTTGTTTATAGATTTGTCTGTCTGGGAACATTTCATATAAATGGAATTGTACACTATATGGAGGCCTCACTCAATTTTCCCTCTACCCCCTGAATTTTTAATATCTCCTCCTCCACTTGTTCTTTCTCATAAGCATTACATATGTTCAAATCTTGTCCATCTTTAAACCAAATTAAGCAAAATTTAATTATCCATCAGCATCCCACCCTACTTCAGTTTCTGTACTGTTTCCTTCCCAGCTAAGCTTTCTAAAAGAATTGTTTCTGGCTCTCCACATTCTCACTTCCCACTCACTCCTCAAACTATTTCCAACTGTTCCTTACCAAGGTCACTAACAATAACAATCTCCTTCTTGCTAAATTCAATGGATTGTTAACACCTACTCAACCTTCAACTCTCAGATCAAACATCATTTCCTTTAGGAAGTCTTCCTAACCCTTTACATCTACATCAGAATTTCTCCATCTTGGTACTATTAACATTTTAGAATGAATAATCATCTGATGTGGGGGAATGTCTGTATACTGGAGGCTGTTTAACAACATCTCTGGCCTCTACCCACTAGATGCCAGTAACATCTCCTCCGCCAACTATGGCAGCCAAATATGTCCATATATGTTGCTAAAACCCCTAGGGAGGCAGAATCACTCCTGGCTGAGAACTGCTGATCTAGATGATGTGATTTTCCTGCATCCCTCATGCCATGCTTGATTTCTCCTTTCACAGTACTTATTGCATTGGATTTAATTTTTTGTGATCTCCTCTGTAACCCAAACTGGACCAAGATTTATGAATCAGAATAAATGGTTATCTGGTTCATTACAATATTCTCTACACCTGGAACTGTGCCTGGCTCACAGTAATTAATCAATACATATTTGTTGAATGAATGGAGTGCCTTTTTTTTGGCTTGTAAGGTTCAAGTAAGTAATGGGAGCCTCTTGAAGAAATTATCTTTTCTCTATAGATTTTATTTGTTTGCTTTAGCTGTGATTACATATTGTTAAGGAGTTTGTTTGGACAACTAAAAATCATGACATCTGAATCAAAGTTTACAAGTAGAAAGCAGAGTCCGGAAAGTAGGAAAACGTTCTTGTGTGCAATCCTGTTACTCTTCATTGTCTCTTGGTTCAGCCTTTTAATCACAAGCACATTTGTGCTAATTCTTTATATTATTGGGCTTCAAAATGGCTTCAGAATATCTCCACAACTCTTGATGGTCCCATTTCTAGGTTCTGGCAGTCATCTCAGAATTCTCTATTGTTCCAAGTTCCCTCTGATATTAATTCTGTATTTCACAGAGGGAAGTAGTTCATAGTCATAGTTACTAGACTCAAAGCCCAGTTTCAACCAGCTAATTGTACCAAATTTTTACAGAAGATGAAATTAATCCATAAGTGACATGTTAAATGTTCAGTGACAGTGTTTGAAGAACTAAACTAGAATAAGTGTTTCATGATTTTTTCAATAAGTAAGATTTCATCATCTTTAAATAAGTCTCATTTGTTGACCACTTACTATGTGCCAGACCCTGTTCCTTGAGCTTCAGGCATTGTTTCATTTCATCTTCACAACATTGTAATCTTCTTTACAAAGTTACAAATGTAACAGCATGAGGTCTAGCTGACTGTCTAATTGATCCCAAAGCCTCCACTCTTCCACTACTCTAGACTGCCTATGCTAGACACCACTTTTAAAGGTTTTCTTGTTTCTGTTTTTATTTCATGGTTCCATCACATTTAGAACAGTTTGAGGTGTTTAGTAGGTACTCCATATCTAGTAAGTGATTCATGTTATTCCATACACAATCTTAGGTTTCTATTATAAAAGAATACAATGATCAGCATATAAACACGAAGGATATCAGTGGAAATGAAAAGAGAATAGCTAGAAAAGAGGGAGAAGAGTTGAGAGGAATTATGTAATTTCCAGGATGATGCCAAGACAAAGGCTGATATATCACTATTAGTTTAGCTTGGCCATGTAACACAGGATTTTTAAGTGAGCTGGACTGGCTTTACAGTGCAGGATTTTGGCAGAATGCATGACCATTGCCCAAGTTACTTTATGAGATGGCATGTTTTAATGGCTTTGAATACCCAGAAAATCACCCTCATGGACAGCCTACTTTGCTGATTACAGCAGCCCCAATTTAAACCATATTGGTTTAAAAATAAGTTTATTGCAATTAAAGAGCTGTAAATATTAGCTATTCTGCAACATATACATTCTAAAGTCCCCAAATGACCTGAGAATAAACACCTCACAGTCACTTTCTGATTTTGTTTGGAGAAAAATTACAGGAATCACCTATTGCAGGCCTCACAGCTGTGTGATTCTTCTGTTTTCCCTGTGTCTCATACAGTGTGTGTTGCTTCCCTCCCTCCTCTATCAGGGCTCCCACTCTGTAGTTGTCTGCTATGCTGGTGCCTGTGACTGCTTCCTGAACTGTGTCTTTTTTCATTTGACCATAAATAGCAACAGTTTTCTCTCCATACTGTGAGAACAAGGGGACTTTGGGAGTTGTTTTCCTGATGTAAGTAGAGACTGTATCGCCTTTAGCAGAATAGAAATAAAATAACAGGTCAGATGTAATTATTATCTTCTTGGGAATCCTCATATTTTATATCTCAACAACCGCTTCATAACCAGTAGTCTACTCTCATCTGTGTTTAATTTTGTCTTTGGCTCCAGGAACACCATCAGTATTCACTCATATTCAAAACATTTAACAACTGGTAAGGAATAGGTACTGATTAACAGGAGGTTGTTGGCCATAAAAATAAAAAACAACTGGTGTAGCCATATCTAGGTTACCTGTTGACTAACAGCCCTTCCTGTAAGGTGAATAGGGTCTTATTCTAGCCTGATGTCTTTTCCAAGTGATGAGACATCTATTCCCTGGGAAGTACTCCTTATTTCCTATGCAAATCACATCAGCTATCCCAGAATTTCCTCTTGTAATGTCTTTGAATAAAAGTGCAATCAATCCAGATCCTAAGATGTAAATACAACCCACCACCCACCACCATCTCCTATCACAGAAGAAGTGACTTCACTTTCTGAAAGATGTGACTTCAGTATCTTCCTTCTCAATATTCAGAGATACACAGAGGAATCACCTCTAGCTAACCAAGGTAACAAATGCATAATGCCAGACACCAGTCCAATACATGAAGGGAACCAATTACATGTTCCAGTGGGTAGACTGACCCTCTCAGAGTAGAGAATTATTATACTTGTCAAACTCCTTTGAGAGGACCTGAAACAAGGAGGATCTTTCAATCTTTGTTTACAACAGCAGGTAGCTGGAAAGCCAAGTACACTCACCTGCCTATGGTTAGTTGTGTGCTGTTTGAATTGCCTTAATGGCCTGAGTATTTTGTTTTCAGAGTCAATCACACAGAAATTTACCTAATGTCTTCCAGTCATTTTTATATTTGAAAAGAACCATTCACAAATCAAGTCAACCATCCTTGAACTTCTAAAAGAGAGCAGAGATGGATGGGATGGTATGTATCAATTTTCAATATGTACTATATGTATATAGCATAAGAGACCTCTTTTGTTCAATTTAATTATTGATAAGTATTATAATATAGTGGTTAAGAATATGGACTTAGGATAGGAGTTAGAGAAAACTGGAACTAACTCTTGTCTCTGCCAATTACTATATTGTGACTTTGGATAAATTACCCTCACAAAGCCTCAATTTCCTAGGTTGTTAAGTATAGATAATTAATAACACCTACTCCATGGGGTTGCTTATGAGGTTTAATAAAGTACTGAGACTAGTGCCTGAAGTAAGCCCTCAAAAATGGTAGCTACTATTATCATCCACGACTATCACAATAACATCTTAAGGTGAGGTATTAGATCCATTTTACAGATGAGGAAACAAAGATCAATGGAGGTTAAACAATTTCCAAAGCCTGTGCTTTTTGTAGTACATCACACAATAAATTATGTGACCACCATTCTTGCATGGTTTGAAAACTGCCTGAAGCTGTGATTCCCAAAGAGAAGCCAAAACATATTCTGTACCATCATTTATTCCTCTATTCCTCATCCTTATACACAAAGCAGTCAGCTCAAAGGACAATATTCATATGGATGCATAAGTTCTCTAATGTGCGTTTATAAAATTCACATTACTTCATGAATAAAGTCCTTATTGATTTTGTTCTCTTACCCACTCTTCCAAAGCTGCCTCTTGTTTTTAGAACTAACTGGCAAGATGTTCTGGAAACAAGATGTTTCTTAGCAACATTTTGTTTATATAGATAAAAACATAACCTTTACTGCCACGTACTAGAGAGGAGAGATCAGCAGCATTTAAATGTCACACTCTTATTGGAGCTCTTGGTTTTAGTTTGTACATATTGTCCTGTTTTTCTTTCCTTCAGATAGGAGAGTCCTTCATTTTAACAATAGATCTTCCTCGGGCTATAGCTAACTGTATAGCATCTCTTCCTAGATTTCCACAACTGTGTACATGTGTAGGTGTGTGTGCACACAAGCTCACGAGCATGTGCATGTGCATGTCTTAAAAGAAACACATGACTGGTGGGTTTTTTTCTGTCTCTGCTGGTTTGCAGTAGGTCTTCGCCATTCTACCTTTCTGCCTTAGATACCGTCAAAATAATTTCTTCTGCAACTTTTTGATAATTTAGAGGATTTACCCTTTCCATAAAGAAACTTCACTGAATTCAGAAAACTGTTTAGGAAAACTGACAAAAAGATTAAGGTCTTGAGAATAACTATCCTTCTCCATATCTCCATTATAGAATAGAAGTGTTGGCTGTAGATGATCAAATCCCTCGGAGAGGACCACTCCCTGACCCAAATGAAGTCATTGCAAGTGAAAATTTGCACTAGTGGAGGGAAGCCTTAGAGAAACAACAGACATTGTGACCAGATAGGTATTTGAGGGGGTTCAAGGTATTTTTTTTATAAAAGTTTCCCTTAGGCTGCTTCTGTATTAATTAGGGTTCTCCAGAGAAATGGAACCATAGGAATGAGTGAGAGAGAGAGAGAGAGAGATTTATTTTAAGAAAATGCTTCATGTGATTGTGGGGATTAGTGAATCCAAAATCTACATGACAGGCCAGCATATTGGAAACCCAGGGAAGAGCTGATGCTGCAGTCTTGAGGCTGAAAGTGATCTGGAAGTAAAAATTCTTCTTTGGGGTTTTCTATATGTTCTCATAAGGTCATCAACTGATTGGATGAGGCCCACCCACATTACAGAAGGTAATCTGCTTTACTCAAAGTCTACTGCCTTAAATGTTAGTCACATCTAAAAAATACCTCACAGCAAAATCTAGACTGGTGTCTGAATAATGACTGGGCATCATTGCCCATTCAAGTTAACATGTAAAATTAAACATCACAGCTTCCCAGTCAGCACTGATTCTTTTCTATCATTGTCATCTGGAGGTAAGCAAAATCTCACATAGAAGGCCAGACACCTACCTGGGATATTCTGGGTGCCTAAAATCACCTGAAGCATCAATCACCTTGGTTATGCTATCCTATAAGATTATAGCTGGATATCTTTCTGCAATTTCTTTTTTCATTTTGACAAAATAATAAATTCACACATAGTTATGAGAAAAAATACAGAGAAATTCTATGTATCCTTTACCCAGTTTCCCCCAATGGTAACATCTTACAAAACTATAGTACAGTATCACAGCCAGGATATTAACATCGATATAGTCAAGATACAGAACATTTCCATTACCACAAGGATCACTCATGTTTCCCTTTTATAACCATGCCCCTACTGCCTATTTGACTGCTTGAAAACACTAATATGTTCTCTATTTTTATAATTTTGTCATTTCAGGAATTTTATATAAATGAAATAATGTTACATGACCCTTGGGGGTTGACTTATTCACGTGCATAGTTCTCTGAAGATTCATATAAGTTGTTGCATGTACCAATAGTTTTATTGCTGAATAGTATTCCATGGTATGGATTGTTTAACCATTCACCTATTAAAGGACATCTGGATTGTTTCTGGTTCTGAAACTGATATAAACATTTTTGTACAGGTTTTGTGGGAAGATAAATTTTTATTTCTCTGGGATAACACAAAGGAGTATAATTGTTGGGCCCCAAGGTAGTTGCATATTTAACTTGTTAAGAAACTGTCAAACTGTTTTCCAGAGTGACTGTACCATTTTCCATTCCCTCTAGCAATATATGAGATATCCAATTTCTCTGCATTCTTGATAGCATTTAGTATTGTCATTATTATTTTAACCATTCTGATGGGATATAGTGATATCTCATTGTGGTTTTCACTTGTATTTCCCTAATGACTAATGATGTTGAATATCTTTTCATGAGTTTATTTGACATCTGTACATCTTCTTCATTGAAAAATTTCCTCAAATCTTTTGTCCAATTTGTAATTGAATTGCTTGATTTTTTTCCTGTTGAATTTTGTGAGTTCTTTATATATTCTAGGTACTAGTCCCTTGTTGGATATGTGGTTTGCTGATATTTTCTCCCAGTCTGTACCTTGTCTTTCATCCTTTTAACTGGGTCATTCTCAGAGCAAAAGTTTTTGTTTTATTTTATTTTTACAAAGGTCAATTCATCATTTTTTCTTTTCTAGATTGTGTTTTTGGTGTTGAGTTTAAGAACTTTTCACCTAGCCATACATATCTAAAGATTTTCTCTTACTTTTTTTCTAGAAGTTTTCTAGATTTACTTTTACACTTAAGTCTGTGATCCACTTAGAGGTTTTGTTTGTTTGTTTGTTTTAATAAGTTATGAAGTTTAAGTCAAGGTTTTTTGCTTGTTTGTTTTGTTTTGCTTATGGATGTCCAGTTGCTATAGCATCATTTTCTGTGAAAGCTATCTTTCTTCCATTAAATTACTTTTGTCCCTATGTCAAAAATCAGTAGGACATATTTGTGTAGATCTATTTCTGGGCTCTCTACTCTATTCCATTTATCTATGTGTCTATCCCTCCACCAATATGTCTTGATTAGCATAGCTTCATGGTAAGTCATAAAGTCTAGTAGAATGATTTCTACCACTTTATTCTTTTTCAAAATTATTTTAGCTATTCTTGTTCCTTTGCATTTCCATATACATTTTATAATAATCTTGTCTATATCTATAAAATTTCTTGCTGGGATTTTTGTAGTAATTGCACTGGACCTGTATATCAAGTTGGAGAGAATTGATATGTTTATTATGTTAAAGCTTTTATTCCATGAAAACGGTTTGTCTCTCCATTTATTTAGATCTTTAAAAAAATTTTCTCATCACTCATTTTAGCGTATGATTTTTATATATGTCTTGTTAGATTTACACCTACATATCTTTCTTAAAAAACAGAATGCAATAAAAATCTTTATTTCTTTATTGAGCAGACATCAAATAATTCTTGTCTCTTTGCTTCCATATATTCAGTGTTTACTACTTGGACATTTTGTTATTTATTATTTTTTTTAAATCATGTGTTTACCATTTAGAAACAATATCTTCTGAATGGAACATGTCAAAAATTGCTGATATAACTGACAGAATCAGAGAAACCAAAGGCTGCAAATTAAGTGAGTTTGGCAAAGTTTGTCCCTTTCCATTCTTTTTCATCAGAGGTTGCCTTCTAGTAGCACTAGCAGGGTCCAAAGTCTTGTGTCTTGTGATATATAGTTTTCTTTGTCCTACTTGTATGCTAAGCCAGACCTTCGTATTTTTCAAGGCTCCTGATTATGTCACCTTGTGCTAGGATAGCATTCTAATGGAAAGTGGTGGTTCAGATGCAGAGCTTTTGACATTAAAATTATACTTGGCAGTGAAAAATGAGAATCTATACATCAGGGCTCCTACTGGAATTAATTTGCAGCTCACAGTGTAAGCTATTGATGTACAATAGCCTTGTGACAACACAAATATTTCATTGAGACAGAACAATGTGTAGATAATGTGGTTTGTTTCTAAATGAAAGCTGTGTATTACAAATTACTTCTTTTCTCTGATTAAATTAAGAATTTTACCATAGGTTCTAAGGTTCAATGTTTCCCTGCACATCTCCTGAGGTTTCTTGTGAAGGAAGAATACAATTCAAAAGCCTGGGTATGAATCCTGGTTTGTTGTGCATAGTGTAAAACAAGTAAACCAGTGAAACTCATGGCAAGAAACTTTAGTTTTGCAGTCTGAGAGATCAAATGTACATTGAATAAATTGAACCATTGAAAAGTACCAGTGAAACTCTGAAGTATAAAGAAAGAAAAGAGGATTGTGCTCCGAATTCTTTGATTCAAGTTCCTCCAGCTGCGGTGACCAGTTTGTCCTGGTTTGTCCAGGACTTTTCTAGTTTTAACACTGAAAGTCTCATGACTCAGGAAACCCCTTGGTCCCAGTGTTAAAACTGAAGCTCCATATATCAGAAGGCTTGTCTGCCCAGGAAAAGGAGAATGGTTGGTCACCCTACTTCCAGCTCTCCCTCTTATTAACTATGGGATTTCAAGTGAAACTTTTCACTTGATTCTGAGTCTACTTCCTCATCTTTAGAAAGTAGAAAATGACTGTTCTACCCTCCACAGTGTCTTTGAAAGGAATATGCATAATAATGTAAATGGAATACTTTGTAAATAGTGGCACACTATACAAATGTATGGATTTGGTACCATCATAATTCATGGCTGCCACATGCTGACAATATATTTATCCTACGCTTTACTCAGTAGGACTCTCTGGCAAAGAAAGAGTCCAAAAATGATGAAAAGCTTTGCCCAGTTGCTCATCTCTTTTCAACCAGAACAATATTTTCTGCCATACTCTGGAGAGCCCATTAGCTAAACACAAATTATCATCTACCCCCAAATTACTGCTAAATGCTATTTACCCTCCAATCTCCTAATTCTATTCATCTGACATCACTTTATGGATCTCTGGCAAATAGCACAGTTCAAGTGTACAAGCAAAAGGAGTGTATTTGAATAATTGCATGTTTATGTTCAAGAAGAATATAATAAAATATTTACAAATCCAGTTCCCTTTCCAAGGGTAATACACGGTTCTATATCAAAGACAATGTGCTGGTTGCAGATTGCCTTCTGCTTTATAATTATAGCATTTAGGAAAATAGTAACTGGGCTTTAGGTAGAGGTTTCTGGGATGTAGATAGTTGAGTGTAGCATACCAGCAGATTTAAACACATTCATTAGGCTTCAAAGTTAATATGTGAAACACTGTCAAGTGCCAGATCTTTTGTTTCACTCTGTTAGTAAATGTAACAGATGGTTTGCAAACATGTTTGTGATCTGAAGGCTGACTGATCATGTCAGTCTGATAGAAATAGCATGCAGCCATTTACCACATCAGAATGTGAGAAAAGGAAAGCTTCAAAATTAAACCTTAAAGGACAGCAACTTTCTCAGTGGTGCTAACAAGAGAGAACATTGAGTTTAAAACGTCTGTTACCTCATCACTAACTTTTGAATGTTTCCTTTTATTTGATTCCAACGTGGATATTGGAATAAGGATATGTCACCTTCCAAAAACTAAATAAAAACCATATGTGAATCTCTGATGCAATAGTGAAATCACCAACATAGACAGAGCCCTGTTGCCATGGCAACAATTATGCTCTCACATAATCCAGTAATTCAACTTCTTTGTGAATCCAGATAAATAAGAGACTCTCTTTTTTGTCTCTTTTCTTCAGTCTGCAAGTGAGGACACAGTTAACCTTGTAGAAAGGAGTGTTAATAGCTCTATCTGTCTCACTTCCACCTCTACCCTTCCCATCACTGTGTTGAGGCATAATGTAGGTCAGCCAGGACCAAAGAGAGTTGCTGCTATTACCAGAAATGCATGTGATAACATATTTAGCTTTATTCTTACACCAGTTTGAGGAAGAGCCAGAGGAAGACAATTTCCTCAATTCGAGACTCTGAAATGATAGGGTCAATGGCAGGCTAATCGGGGGTTTCTGACAGGGAAGATGCACAAAATTTCAAGCATTCCCGAAAGACTGCTGGTAAATGATTATTTGATATTGGATGCCTTCAAAATGGGGATGCCTGGAGAATTATGGGATAGCTCTTGGAATAAACTGTACTCACTTTCTTTTATCTTCATCCAACAAGTTTAATTGAGGACCTCCTCTCTGCCAGGCACCATGCTGGCTGTGGAAGATATAACTGAACACACAGTGTCAACTATCATGGAGTTTATATCCAACAGACACCAGAGGAGATCTCTCTGAGGTGGTCACAATTTGTGCTGAGCCTGGTTATACCAAATGAGGAGTGCCATTTTGTAAATGTCCCTATGGTAATCTCATGTTTTATCTTCAGCTTTTCTCTATGGTGAACCTCCCAGTTGAAAAAATTGAGATGCAGAGTGGCTACAAAATGCCCAGCAAAGAGAAGCAAGGGAGATATCAAATGAAAAGAATTCAACAGCTGAAGGTTCAAATCCCACTTCATCCACTAGCTGTGTAGTTATCGAACTTATCTCAGCTTGACTTTCCGCAGCAGCACATATACTGACCTGATGCCTTTTCAGCCCGAATACTATAGTGTATATTTCTTATAAATAAAGGCAACAAACACAACCACACATAATAATCAAAAGCAGGAAATTAGGGGCTTCCCTGGTGGCACAGTGTTTGAGAGTCCACCTGCCTATGCAGGGGACGCGGGTTCATGCCCCGGTCCGGGAAGATTCCACATGCCGCGGAGAGGCTGGGCCCATGAGCCACGGCTGCTGAGCCTGTGTGTCCGGAGCCTGTGCTGTGCAACGGGAGAGGCCACAACAGTGAGAGGCCCGCATACCACAAAAAAAAAAACAAAAAAAAAAAAGCAGGAAATTAACATTGATAATTTATCATCTCATCCTCAGACTCCAAGTTTGACCAAATGTCCCAATAATGTGCCTTACAATAATAGGATACTATTCAAAATTTTATGTTCCATTTTGTTGTCATGTCACTTTAGTACCCTTCTGTTTGGAGCAGTTCCTCAGTCTTTCCTTGACTTTCATGTCCTTGACATTCTTAAATAGGCCAGTTATTTTGTAGTATGTCCCTCAATTTGAGCTTGTCTGTTTTCTTATGACTTGATTCAGATGCCCTCCTCAAGCTGCATGTCTCTGACATAACATGATTGGCCACCATTCCACATTGACCCTCTCCCCGCCTTGCTTGGGGTCTGACACCAAGCTCAGACTCTCATCTGCAGAACTGCCTTCCTCACCCTATTTGCACCCTGACCCCCAACACCAAATTGCTTCCCTGAAGGGATGATCTCCTACTAGAACTCTGACTTCCTTGCCAAGCAGCCCTCCAGTATGGATCCCCCCTCCCCACTGTTCCAAGCCATTGTGGTCCTCCCCACCCTAAGTTCTGTCTACTTTGCTCAGCTCCACCCACTGAATTCAGGGTGCAGTTTTTCAGGAAGAAAGAAGAGGAATATGTTCAGGAAAGGATAAGAGAAATGTAATTAATATTTTGAATATTATTCCAGAATGTTCCTGAGTACTTAGAATAACTTAATACAGACATATGATTTACAAATAGAATCAATTAATATGGGACATGCTGTCCAGAAGCCAGTGAAATTAGAACAATTACCACTATACTCTGCCTCTCCTCAGAAGGAAGTCTTTATTAAACTCTCATCTACATGGACCCAAAGCTATCCACTTGGGATTTGTAAGCTTCTTAACAGAAAGTGATTCTAAACTTGTCCAGCTGAGCATAAGCTCCCTTTTGCTTTGCGTATCTTTACTTCCCAGTTTTGCAGCTGACTCCCAAAATTCTCCTTATCCACAAGTAGCTTTATGCTTTCATTTTCAGTTTACTTTTGGGTGTGTCCATTTACCCGACATCTCCATCTATCCTACTTCTACATGTATGCAATAGAACTTGTTTACTGATGCATGTAAAACACTGTCTTTCCATGTTACATCAGGCTTGCTGACACTTTGCAGTGACTTACTTTATAGGCTATTACTATACCATAAATTAGATCACGTTATCAATACAGAAGTAACAAGCCTGTCCTTTATCTTTCATACACACACACACACACACACACACACACACACACACACTTTCTAAGGTTCATAGTAGCTGACCATAGAGAATTCTGCCATAATTCACTTATTCATTCACACATACTTTTACCACATATTTTTGAATATTGGTCATTCCAAGGCCCAGGCTAGGCACTGGGTTGCATACATGAATCAAACTGAATGATAGTCAGTGTCTGCTGAATGTATCAACAAATAATTACCATTTATTGCATTGCTCGTTGCTCTTTCTTTTTTGATTTATCTGTTCAAGCTCGTCTAAGTTGACAATGAAAGGGACCAAAGAAAAATATTCACTTTTAATTTAATTTTATTTTTTAAAGGTTGTATCCTTTTAGAGCTGTTTTAGGTTTACAAAAAAAATTTAGAGGAAGGTACAGAAATTTCTTTTATACCTCCTGTCCCCAGACATGTATAGCTCCCACATTATTAACATCACTCACCAGAATGGTGTATTTTTTTTTTTTACCAAGGATGAATCTACATTGACACATTGTAATTACTCAAAGTCCATTGTTTACCTTAGAGTTCGTTCTTGGTGTTGTACGTTCTATGGTTTTGGACAAAAATAAAATGTCATATATCCATCATTAAAATATCATACAGAGTATTTTCACTGCCCTAAAAATTCTCTGTGCTCTGCCTACTCATCTCTGCCCACCCTCACCTTGGGCAACCACTGATCTTTTTATTCTCTCCATAGTTTTCCTTTTCAAGACTGTCATATAGTTAGACTCATAGAGTACGTATCCTTTTCAGATTGGCTTCTTTCTCTTAGTAATATGTATTTAAGTTTCTTCCATGTCTTTTCATGGTTTGGTAGCTCATTTCTTTTTTAGCACTGAATAATACTCCAGTGTGTGGACGTACCACAGCTTATTTATCCATCCACCTACTGAAGAACATCGTAGTTGGTTGCTTCTAATATCTTGAAATTATGAATAAAGCTTCTATAAATATCCATGTGCAGGATTTTGTGTGGGCATAGTTTTAAAACTCCTTGGGGAGCATGGTTGCTTGATCATATGGTAAAAGTATGTTTAGTTTTGTAAGAAACCACCGAATTATCTTCCTAAGTGAATGTACCATTTTGCATTCCCACCAGGTAAGTATGAGAGTTCCTGTTTTCCTTACCAGTATTTGTTTTTGTCAGTGTTTCAGATTTTGGCCATTCTAATAGGTATTTAGCTGTATCTCTCTTTCAGTATAGCTTATATATTAAAAAGTTCATAAGGCATAATATCAGTTTAATGAAAAATGTAAGCACTGATGTTTTCCATAACTTATATAAAGAAATAGAACATTGCTAGTTCTCCAAAATTCTTCAGGCTTCCCACTCCTCATCCCTACAGAAATAACAATTCTCACAAAATTATAATGTGTCACTTTTTTTAACTTTTTCAAAGATTTATCACCAACTTATCACTTATCATCACTGAACAGTTGTTCATTTTCCTGTTCTTTATATTAATGAAGTCATAGTGTATGCTATGCTTTTTTCTCTTGCTTCTTTTATTCAACATTATTTGTATGATTTATTAACGTTGTTGATCATGAGTGTAGTTTATTCATGTCATTGATGTAAAATATTCTATGGTTGGGATATACTTTGATGTATTTATCTATTCTCCTGTTAAAGGACATTTGAGTTGTTTCAAATCTGGGACAATTATGAATACAGCCATAAGTATTCTTTCAGTCACAACCTGATGTATAACCTGGTACATAAATTTCTCTATATTTAAGAATGTAGGACTTCCCTGGCGGTGCAGTGGTTGAGAGCCCGCCTGCCAACGCAGGGGATGTGGGTTCGAGTCCTGGTCTGGGAAGATCCCACATGCCGTGGAGCAGCTGGGCCCATGTGCCACAACTGCTGAGGCTGTGCTCTGGAGCCAGCAAGCCACAACTACTGAGCCCACGTGCCACAACTGCGGAGGCCTGCATGCCTAGAGCCCATGCTCTGCAACAGGAGAGGCCACCGCAATAAGAAGCCTGTGTGCCACAGCGAAGAGTGACCCCCGCTTGCTGCAACTAGAGAGAGCCCGCAAGCAGCAATGAAGACACAGTGCAGCCAAAAATAAATTAAAAAAAAAAAAAAAAAGAATGTAAGTACTGGGTTCTTGATCATATATTCAACATTGTCAGAAAATACCTATTTGCAGAGGCAACTATACCTATTTGTATTGCCATTAACAGTATTAAAGAGTTCTCATTATTCCATATTCTCATCAATACTTGACATTGTCAGGCTTTTAAATTGTTACTTTGATGGCATGTAATGATATTTTGCTGTGGCTTTAATTTACATTCCCTTGATTACTTAGGAAGTTAATCCATGTACTCTTTCAAATGTTGGCCATTGAGTCTAAAAGGATCACTTCTTATTGGATGATGAATAAACAAACGTTCAGCATTAGGCTTTTGAAACAGAAATAGAAAAAGAAAAATCTCTCATCATTCTTAAGAATGAGGGGAAGATAATATCCCTTAATATAATTTCAATATTAAAACTTTTTTCTTAAACCAAGTGGCTTCATCAAATATAAAGAGAATTTTTTATGAAGTGTATAGTCAGATAAGCCAAAAGACTACATTAGATAAAAAATAATTGTAAGAAAATAAAAATGCAATAGCAGAATACAAAAGATGCATTGTAGGCAGCAAAGAACAGAACTTGCATTTGGAAAACTAAATTGGTGGTGTCTGTCGTGAAGAAAGAAGAGTAGACTGCAAAGTCCTGTAAGCCCCCTTCCTCTCATCCATACTTTCACATGCACATGTAACTCAACACTTGACCTGCCCTCTGTTACTCTGGCTTTTACTGGTATGTATGGCCATGGTACTAAAGTCTCTTTTGGCTTGGGCTTTAACAAATTTTTCCATTTTTTTAAAAACTCCTATGTACTACCCATTCTCCACCAGTCAACTTCCAATTATACTTGTTCCAATTTTTTTACCAGAACATCTCTTACTAACCATCTGTTATGGCTTCATTCTGTTCAATGTCTTCCATTCCACCTTCTGTCCACTGAATCATCGTATTTACCTATTTTTACTTAATATTTTTCAAGAATCTGGCCGTCTTGACCAAGGGCTAAAATTTTATGGGCATTCTTGATTATTCTCAGTGGTTAAACAAATTCTGTATAAAAAACTGAAGATTTTCTTTAATGTTTGTTGTAAGATTCCTGGTATGCCTAAGACTTATAAAATTAATTGTGAGGCTCTTCCCCACCAGTCATTTCTAATACATTTCTGACTTTAGAATAAATGTTAGAGTAGGAATGTGTGCAGCCTAAGGGTAGCTCTTGTCCTAAAGTAGTGTTAGTGACATTATTCTAGTTAATATCAAGTATGTAATCTTTAATGGGTATTTTATTTTCTCTGCAACATTTTATTTTATTGTATTGTATTTTTTTTATACAGCAGGTTCTTATTAGTCATCCATGTTATACACATCAGTGTATACATGTAAATCCCAATCTCCCAATTCATCACACCACCCCACACCCCACGCCACTTTCCCCGCTTGGTGTCCATACATTTGTTCTTTACATTTGTCTCTCAATTTCTGCCCTGCAAACTGGTTCATCTGTACCATTTTTCTAGGTTCCACATATATGTGTTAATATGCCATATTTGTTTTTCTCTTTCTGACTTACTTCACTCTGACAGTCTCTAGATTTATCCATGTCTCTACAAATGACCCAGTTGCGTTCCTTTTTATGGCTGAGTAATATTCCATTGTATATATGTACAACATTTTCTTTACCACACCCTCTCCAGCATTTGTTGTTTGTAGATTTTCTGATGATACTGGGGAGCACAGGCTCCAGACATGCAGGCTCAGCTGCCATGGCTCATGGGCCCAGCCACTCCACGGTATGTGGAATCTTCCCAGACCGGGACATGAACCCGTGCCCCCTGCATTGGCAGGCGGACTCTCAACTACTGTGCCACCAGGGAAGTCCCTCACTGTAGTTTTGATTTGCATTTCCCTAATCATTAATGATGTAGAGCAGCTTTTCATGTGCTTCTTGGCCATCCGTATGTCCTCTTTGGAGAAATGTCTATTTAGGCCTTCTGCCCATTTTTTTGATTGGGTTGTTTGTTTTTTTTAATATTGAGCTGCATGAGCTGTTTGTATATTTTGGAGATTAACCCTTTGTCTGTTGATGCATTTGCAAATATTTTCTCCCATTCTGAGGGTTGTCTTTTCATCTTGTTTATGGTTTCCTTTGCTGTGCAAAAGCTTTTAACTTTCATTAGGTCCCATTTGTTTATTTTTGTTTTTATTTCCATTACTCTAGAAGGTGGATCAAAAAAGATTTACTGTGATTTATGTCAAAGAATGTTCTTACTACATTTTCCTCTAAGAGTTTTATGGTGTCCAGTCTTACATTTAGGTCTCTAATCCATTTTGACTTTATTTTTGTGTATGGTGTTAGGAAGTGTTCTAATTTCATTCTTTTACATGTGGCTGTCCAGTTTCCCCAGCACCACTTATTGAAGAGACTGTCTTGTCTCCATTGCTTATCCTTGCCTGCTTTGTCATAGATTAGTTGACCATAGGTGCATGGGTTTATCTCTGGGCTTTCTGTCCTATTCCATTGATCTATATTTCTGTTTTTGTGCCTGTACCATATTGTCTTGATTACTGTAGATTTGTAGTGTAGTCTGAAGTCAGGGAGTCTGATTCCTCCAACTCCGTTTTTTTTTCCCTCAAGACTGCTTTGACTATTCGGGGTCTTTTGTGTCTCCATACAAATTATAAGATTTTTTTGGTTCTAGTTCTGTAAAAAATGCCATTGGTATTTGATAAGGACTGCATTGAATCTGTAAATTGCTTTGGGTAGTATAGTCATTTTCACAACATTGATTTGTCCAATCCAAGAACATGGTATATCTCTCCATCTGTTTGTATCCTCTTTAATTTCTTTCATCAGTGTCTTATAGTTTTCTGCATACAGGTCTTTTGTCTCCCTAGGTAGCTTTATTCCTAGGTATTCTATTATTTTTGTTACAATGGTAAATGGGAGTGTTTCCTTAATTTCTCTTTCAGATTTTTCATTGTTAGTATATAGGAATGCAAGAGATTTCTGTGCATTAATTTTGTGTCCTGCAACTTTACCAAATTCATTCATTAGCTCTAGCAGTTTTCTGGTGGAATATTTAGGATTCTCTATGTATAGTATCATGTCATCTGCAAAAAGTGAGAGTTTTACTTCTTCTTTTCCAATTTGTGTTCCTTTTATTTCTTCTTCTTCTCTGATTGCCGTGGCTAGGACTTCCAAAACTATGTTGAATAATAGTGTTGACAGTGGCCATCGTTGTCTTTTTCCTGATCTTAGAGTAAATGCTTTCAGTTTTTCACCATTGAGAGTGATGTTTGCTGTGAGTTTGTCATATATGGCATTTATTATGTTGAGGTAGATTCCCTCTATGCCCATTTTCTGGAGAGTTTTTATCATAAATGTGTGTTGAATTTTGTCAAAAGCTTTTTCTGCATTTATTGAGATGATGATATGGTTTTTCTTCTTCAATTTGTTAATATGGTATATCACACTGATTGATTTGCATATATTGAAGAATCCTTGCATCCCTGAGAGAAATCCCACTTGATCATGATGTATGATCCTTTTAATATGCTGTTGGATTCTGTTTGCTAGTATTTTGTTGAGGACTTTTGCATCTTTATTCATCAGTGATATTGGTCTGTAGTTTTCTCTTTTTGTAGTATCTTTGTCTGGTTTTGGTATCAGGGTGATGGTGGTCTCATAAAATGAGTTTGGGAGTGTTCCTTCCTCTGCAAGTTTTTGGAAGATTTTGAGAGTGATGGGTGTTAGCTGTTCTCTAAATGTTTGATAGAATTCACCTGTGAAGCCATCTGGTCCTGGACTTTTGTTTGTTGGAAGATTTTTAATCACATTTTCAATTTCATTACTTGTGGTTGGTCTGTTCATATTTTCTATTTCTTCCTGGTTCAGTCTTGGAAGGTTGTACCTTTCTAAGAATTTGTCCATTTCTTCCAGGTTGTCCATTTTATTAGCATAGAGTTGCTTTTAGTAGTCTCTTAGGATGCTTTTTATTTCTGCAGTGTCTGTTGTAACTTCTCCTCTTTCATTTCTAATTTTATTGATTTGAGTCCTCTCCCTCTTTTTCTTGATGAGTCTGGCTAATGGATTATCAATTTTGTTTATCTTTTCAAAGAACCAGTTTTTAGTTTTATTGATCAGTGCTATTTTTTTCTTTGTTTCTATTTCCTTTATTTCTGCTCTGATCTTTATGATTTCTTTCCTTCTGCTAACATTGGGTTTTGTTTGTTCTTCTTTCTCTAGTTTCTTTAGGTGTAAGGTTAGATTGTTTATATGAGATTTTTCTTGTTTCTTGAGGTAGGCTTCTATAGCTATAAACTTCCCTCTTAAAACTGCTTTTGCTGCATCACATAGGTTTTTGGATCCTTGTGTTTTCATTATCATTTGTCTCTAGGTATTTTTTGATTTCCTTTTTGGTTTCTTCAGTGATCTCTTGGTTATTTAGTAATGTATTTGTTTAGCCTCCATATGTTTGTGTTTTTTACGTTTTTTTTCCCCTGTAATTCATTTCTAATCTCATAGTGTTGTGGTCAGAAAAGATGCTTGATATGATTTCAGTTTTCTTAAATTTACTGAGGCTTGATTTGTGACCCAAGGTGTGATCTATCCTGGAGAATGTTCCGTGTACACTTGAGAAGAAAGTGTAATCTGCTGTTTTTGGATGGAATGTCCTATAAATATCAATTAAATCTATCTAGTCTATTGTGTCATTTAAAGCTTCTGTTTCCTTGTTTATTTTCTTTTTGAATGATCTGTGCATTGGTGTAAGTGAGGTGTAATGTCCTCCACTATTATTGTATTACTGTCTATTTCCTCTTTTAGAGCTGTTAGCAGTTGCCTTATGTATTGAAGTACTCCTATGTTGGGTGCATATTTATAATTGTTATGTCTTCTTCTTGGATTGATCCCTTGATCATTATGTAGTGTCCTTCCTTGTCTCTTGTAACATTCTTTATTTTAAAGTCCATTTTATCTGAAATGAGTATTGCTACTCCAGCTTTCTTTTGATTTCCATTTACATGGAATATCTTTTTCCATCCCCTCACTTTCAGTCTGAATGTGTCCCTAGGTCTGAAGTGGGTCTCTTGTAGACAGCATGTATATGGGTCTTGCTTTTGTATCCATTCAGCAAACCTATGTCTTTTGGTTGGAGCATTTCATCCATTCACATTTAAGGTAATTATCGATATGTATGTTCCTCTTACCTTTTTCTTAATTGTTTTGGCTTTGTTTTTGTAGGTCCTTTTCTTCTCTTGTGTTTCCCACTTAGAGAAGTTTCTTTAGCATTCATTGTACAGCTGGTTTGCTGGTGCTGAATTCTTTTAGCTTTTGCTTTTCTGTAAAGCTTTTGATTTCTCCATCAAATCTGAATGAGATCCTTGCTGGGTAGAGTAATCTTGTTTGTAGGTTTTTTCCTTTCATCACTTTAAGTATATCATGCCTCTCCCTTCTGGCTTGTAGAGTTTCTGCTGAGAAAACAGCAGAAACTGCTGATTGACCTTATGAGAGTTCCCTTGTATATTATTTGTCATTTTTCCCTTCCTGCTTTCAATAATTTTTCTTTGTCTTTAATTTTTGCCAACTTGATTACTATGTGTCTCAGTGTGTTTCTCTTTGGGTTTATCCTGTATGGGACTCTGCACTTCCTGGACTTGGGTGGCTATTTCCTTTCCCATGTTAGGGAAGTTTTCAACTATAATCTCCTCAAATATTTTCTTGGGTCCTTTTGCTCTCTCTTCTCCTTCTGGGACCCTTATAATGTGAATGTTGCTACGTTTAATATTGTCCCAGAGGTCTCTTAGGCTGTCTTTGTTTCTTTTCATTCTGTTTTCTTTGTTGTGTTCCGCAGCAGTGAATTCCACCTTTCTGTGTTCCAGGTCACTTATCTGTTCTTCTGCCTCATTTATTCTGGTATTGATTCCTTCTAGTGTATTTTTCATTTCAGTTATTGTATTGTTCATCTCTGTTTGTTTGTTCTTTAATTCTTCTAGATCTTTGTTAAACATTTCTTGCATCTTCTTGATCTTTGCCTCCATTCTTTTTCTGAGGTCCTGGATCATCTTCACTGTCATTATTCTGAATTCCTTTGCTGGAAGGTTTCCTATCTCCACTTCATTTAGTTGTTTTTCTGGGGTTTTAACCTTTTCCTTCATCTTGTACATAGCCCTCTGTCTTTTTGTCTTGTCTATCTTTCTGTGAATGTGGTTTTTGTTCCACAGGCTGCAGGATTGTACTTCTTGCTACTGCTGTCTGCCCTCTTATATGAAAATGTTCCTCTCTTCGTGCTTTCTTGTAAACTCCAACATTTACAGCCTCCGCTGGTGCTGGGGTTTTTCTATGCCCAGTTTTGTTGGCTTGCCAGACTAAAGCACCTTTCAGTTCCAGAGGCCAAAAATACTCGATCTCCACAACATTTTAAAACATTGTTTTCTCTGAATTCTCATATGAAATCCCTGTTCTTCTTCTCAATTCTCAGTTTTTCCTCCTACCATGATAACTGGCAGAAACACCTCTGCACCACGGTCTCCGAGGGTGCTGCCCGCCTTGGCCCCAGCTCAGCAGCCCCTTGGCACCCAGGAAGTGGATCATGAATCCCAAGCCACAGCCCAGATCTGCTCCAGCCACTGGCAGGCACCTCAGAGGCCCCAGCGCTGAGGGGGAGGGGAGGGCCTTTAATGGGTATTTTTAAAGACATGTACAAGCTTATATAAGTGCATATGTGTTCATTTCAGGAATTTCAACCCAAGTAGTTTTTAAGATATTGATTTGATTCATATTCCAGAAATAAATGAAGCCCTGAAGTGTTTTAACTTTTTGTTGTTGTTGTTTTATTTTCTATTCACACATTTTTTATTAGAAGTGCTTTCTTATCTAAGCCAGCTAATTAGCCAAAAAGGACAGATAAATGCTGTGAAAACACTAATATGTTGCTCGGAGACATTTTCCTCAAAAGCACACTTTTCAAGTTCATTGTATACAGGTATTTCTTTTGTTGATTTGAATGTTGTGAAAGGACAAATCATGTGAAACTTTAACAGAGTGAGTTTCCAGTCTAGTTGGGCTTCAGCAGATGTGATTTTGTTTAGCTTGTTATTGTTTAGTTTACTGCTGATTTCAGCTTGAGAGATGGCACTCTTTATGGGGAAGAGAGAAAAGATCTTACTGATGAGATTGGCAGTGTGGCCAAGTCTTGGAGAACTGGCCCCAATGCTGCCAGTTATTCACTGTGAGAAGCTTGACAAGTTGCTTCATCTCTTGTTCCCCATTTCCTAATTGGGATATTGAGGAAAATAAACCAAATGATCTCTGTGGAACTTGGGGAGGGTGCTATATTATTCAATACTTTTTGAGTACCATTCCACCCATAGAGCCACATCTTATCACTAAACATCACATAATCTAGCTGATTTCAGCCTGGATATACTCAAAGACTAAGACCTTTCTTTAATCATAATCTAAAATATCTCTGGAGAAGGATACTCACTAACCTGAAAAATCAGTTCAAATGATAACCCTTTACTTTAGAACTTCTTTATCTCTAATTCAAATATCTTGCATTTGTAAGTCATGCTTATTTTTTCATATCCTATCCATGGTGAAAGGAGAAGGTAAGAATTTAGAGGTGTTTCTGATGTTGTTGATCTACCTACATAAAAAAAAAAATTGACATGGAAAAAAAATTAAAACAGTACCAAGGCAAATTACAAGCTGAGGATAAATATTTGGAATTTATATCACAAAGAATTGTTTTCCTTACTCTACAAAGATTGCTCTTATAAGTCAGTAAGAAAACACCAATAGTCCAATACATAAGTAGACAAAGGATCCAAACAGAAAGTTAAGAGAAAAGAAAATATAAGTTGTTTTGAAATATACGAAAAGATGATCAGTTTCACTCAATAATGCAAGTCAAAAGATACCTTTTTCACCTTTTGGAGTGGCAAAAATTAAAAAAAAAAGATGAGAGAGATGGGAAATAGGCATAACTTACACTGTAGGGTTAGGTGTTATAAATTACTACAGCTGTTGTGAATGGCAATTTGGCACACACCTTTTGACACAGAAATTCTATTTCTTGGGATCTTAACAATATATTAGCACATATATAGAATGATACATATACAGAGTTATTAATTGCAACACTTTTCCTGTGTAGCAAAATACTCAAAATATCTTAAATGCCATTCAGTATAATACTGTTTTTTAAAAAATGAGGCAGAGCTTGCATACTGCTATAAAAAAAAAAAAAAACAAGACATATTTTAATAGAATAAAGCAAAATACCCAACAATGGTTATAATATGCTATTATAATTTGGGCTTAAAATGGTGGACTATATATATCTGCTTTTCTTATATTTATAAAGATTATTTCTGGAGCAATGAGCAAGGTGCAGTAACACTGCTGCCCCTTAGGAAGGGAATTGTTTGAGAGAGGTGACAAGAGTAAAAGAGACATGCATAATTTTACACACTTCTTGTCACTTTTGAGTGTTGTGCCATGGGCAAGTATTCACTATTCAAGATAAAATAATTGAAATGTAAAATTTGAAATGTTTCTCATCAATACATTTGACTTCCACCTTTTAAAATTCATTTGTTAATTTAATATTAATGTTATATGGCTATATATATGTATACACACACACAAACACATATATCGCTCAATAATTCACTTTGGAAAGAAAAATATTCCATAAATCCTATTATATATATTTGCTGGCAGGCATATAAGTTATATATAATATAAATGGGTGGCAATTTTTCAGTATTATAAAAATCTTGTAGTTCTATGACAGCAATTCACTTCTAAAAATGTACCCTGAAAAATTTATGTAAATTGGAAAGCACATATCACATCATTGTGCAAATTTTAATAACCTGGCCAACAGTGTAGGATTAAATAAACTGTGGGGCACCCATTACAATGGAAAACTCCACAGTTGTTATACAGTCGGCCCTTCATACCCATGGGCTCCACCTCCACGGATTCAACCAGCTGCCAGATACAGACAGCCGACTGTACTACACCATTTCATATAAGGGGTTTGAGCATCCTCGGATTTTGGTATGGGAGGGGTGGTACTGGAAGAATCCCGCCAGGATACCGAAGGACCACTCTACATGTTGATGAATGTTGATTTGGATGCAAATTTATAACAATAAAAGATTTTTAAGATTCATTCTTAAATGAAATAAAAATCACACACACATATCCTATAAGCTCATTTGGGGTTTAAACAATCAAGGGCTTGTACCTGAGTACTCCCCAATGCAGTTTTCCTGGGGTTAGCATCTCACCCTGAGCCTGAGCTTAACAGAGCTGACTTCATTGGACTATCCATAGTAAGTACAGAAAAATCGATACAGACTTGCCTATTTGTTCTTGAGGCTCTGTCTGCTTCTTCAACCTCGTTCGCTGTCACTTTCTCCTCTAATTCATCTTGGTTTCTCAGGTCTGAACTGCCTATGGTTTCCAAAACTGGTTTTACAATTTAGTTCCTCCACACCTTTGTATATGTACATTCAATGCCTTTCTTTCAACCTCTGCTGTCTGGAAAATATTTATCCACCTTTCAAAACTTTGCTCAGGTAGCACCTCCTTCAAGATGGCTTTCAAGATCCTCTAGCATATCACCCTGCCCGCCGCCAAAGGAGATTGTCCTGCAAAGAAGATTATACATATTATATTTACATCCTTTAAAATTTTATCATTGATAATATAATAAGGGGTTGTTTTAGTTTATTTTTTCTACTTATTGTGAGCTTTTGAGGGTAGCATATTTAATTTTAGTTATTCATTTATCAATAGTGCCTTATGTGTTACATATCAAGAAATAAATGCTTGCAGAAGAAAAACAGACACTGTAAAATTAAAAAGTGTAAAAATATAAAATGATTGATTTGACTTTTCTTTATAATAAAGCCTCAGAAGTTAAATCTGTGAGTAAATCATATTGAGATATTGCCAAGCTCAGTATTAGAATCTTCCTCCCCCAAAATGTAAAGGATTCATCACACAATGATTTACTTTAATTAAATTTGCTCTATGTGCATTTTCAGCAGATGTGTTTTCAATTTCTACTTTTTAGATTGATTTTTGACAAACTAAACAGCCTCATCAACTTTCTCTTGCTTTACAATGGAAGATTGCAATGGGGAAAAAAAAAAAAATCAACCTGAGAAAATTCCCACTATTTCATAGACTCCAGCAGTTCCTGCTGTTGTTTCCATGGCTTGACAATCTTCTAGCCATTCTAGCCAACATCTCTGTGATTTCCTTGGCTATAACCTCCTACCTGTTGCTTCAGGACACCAAGAGAGCTGCCCTGCTGCCATATTAAAAGTAGGAAACTAGAAGGAAGGAGACCTCTCCAACTGCATTTTCCTCTTTTGATTGAGAAAGCAAATCTTCCCAGATTTCAGTTCTTTTCACTTGGGCCAGACCTGAGCTGCATGGTCCACCTTCGGCAAGGGAAAAGGGATTCTAAATGGGTTTTAGGTAGTCAGTAAAGAATAACTTCTACGTAAGACTAAGGTGGAGAATTACTTGGATGGGATATTGAGATGCTTCATCTCTCAAATCAAGTGTAGCTTTCTAAAAACATCTTCTTTGACCCTCCAGGGTGTATCAGAGGCCCCTCTTACCTGTTCTAACAACATCCCAAGGTTGTTTTCCATAGTCTTTATCACAGTTACAATGTATACTTATTTAAGAAGGTCCATTTTAAAATTGGGATGTTTCTTAGATAGTGCTTTGGAGTAGACACTAAGAATTGGTCATGGTTTAGGGTTTGAGTTTTTTACAGCTCCACTACACATGTATAATATGCCCTAAAATATTTACTCTATATAGCTTAGATATTGCACTAGATAGTTGTTTCCTTTGATATTTGAAAATTCAAGCTAAATACTGAAGTGTTCAAAAAATATGTTTGTAGTGCATTTTTATTCAGAATTATTTCTAAAAGTGAATTATAATTTCCTTCTTGTTAGCAAGTTTCCATTTAATGAAGGAACTATACCCCCAAGTACAATTGCCAATTCCAGTATGTGTGATCTATGTTAACATATTAATTTTAAGACAGCATCTCCTTAAATTGTTTTCTCCATGACATTAGGTGAATTGATCACAAGAGACTTAATAACTTTGGTTTAGGTTTACATGCTTTATAAATCTGTAATCACTTCACATCAGATGTTCCATTAAAGAGGTGATATTTGTACAGCAAATCATTGGAGTCTTCCCAAGCAGTTTGCTGAATGGTCACACGAACTAATTAATGTTTATTACAACCTACATATCTTTTAAGGGAAGCTTTAAGCAGGCAAAACAACATAATTTAACTAAGAGCAATATGTAACTACTTAGAAGACAGAAAATAAATTTGAAAGCCTACACATTCTTTTAAAGCTGCCTATTAGTTTCTCAAACCAATAAACAATAATTCCTCAAAAGACCGTGCATGTTCATTCTGATAAAGATAAATGTACCATGATCAATATACTTTAATTAAATAGAGAGCATTTATCAATGTGGAGATGCACATTTATAGGACTGGGCTGATTGCATCAGCTCAATTGTTCTAATTGTTTAGGTGATCCTTCTTAGGATGCATGGGGTTATTAGTCCTATTAAAGAACAAGTTTTTATATTTAAATTGCAATAAAAAAAATCTGCCTAGAAGAGGTAAGTAAGCATGTAGCAAGCACTTTAAAGACTATCATTTCAGAGGAAAAAAATACACTCACAACCTATGGGTGAAATGAGCAAAACTTTAATTCTGCCTCCTCTACTCCTAAAACCTAGTGAGAAAGAAAAATATAAAATATAGAGTAAAGAGAAAACCAATCTCACAATTCATAGAATATAATGCATGCTATGCAATCTTTTGTTCCAACAGTCTATTGGACCCCCAAGCAATTGATTTCTTCCTTCTGTCGTTGAGGGAAGACTAGGATTTGGGTCATTAGGTTATACCAGGTGAAACAGAAACAGCATGTTGCATTGGGAGCCTGACCCAAAAGACTTCAAATCCCTCTTTTTAAGGAACCACCTAGTATATTCCTGACTCATGCCACCCAGGAACAATTAACCTGCTAACCTGTTTTGTTTTATAACATTACCTGTTCATTTCTTCCCTCTTGCTTAGTTATTTATGCCGTATTTTCTTTTTATTACTTCTAGAAAGTAATTTCCATGACAGCAAAGTCTATGTCTCTTTAGATTACCACAGGAAACCCAGAGCCTAGAACGTGATTTTATATATAACAGACTCTCAATAATCGTTTGTGAAATGAATAGATTAAGGTGAAGTGCTTAAATAAAACAATAGCCTGCAGATTCAATTAAGTGTTGTTTTTTTCCCCATAAACTCCAAATAAAATTACCAGGAGCAAAAACACAACAAAATTTTGTTCTTAGCATTTTCTAGTCTGCTTGGAAAATGCTATTATAGGCTTAATTCTCTCTTCTCTCCTGAATATTTTAACTAAGGAGTTTTCATCTGCACTGTCTGATAGAATGTGTTATTGAGCCAAAGCACACACACAAAAACAAACAAACAAACAAATAAAAAAACAGGGCACTGAAGATCAAGAGACGCTAGCTTGCCAGACTTTGAAACATAATGAGGAGGCTATGAAGTCCTAGGAGTTCAGTCCAAGCTATTTGACAATTCCTTCGGGTAAACAAGCATATTTGTTTTTGCCTAGATTACTAGACCATGATCCAGAAAGTTGATTCAAACATTCTGGTATAGATAAACAAGTGACACTGCTGGGAGGCAAACTAAGGGGAGACTAAGAATTTTCTACCTCCCTATTTCAGATACATTATTCCAGATGTGGAAACAATTCTTTTTCATACCTGAGCCAGCTTGACAGTCTTAAAAACTGCTGCTTTCTCTGATTTTAAGTTTTGGAAATCCCACTGGAAATAGCAAACACCATATGTTAAGAATCACTCAGTCAAACAAGGAGAAGTTACTTCTTTCATATAACTTTGGAAGCCCTGATGTCTGTTGACAAAACACATTTAGAAGTTGCTTTGATATTCTTAATTTCAATTTATTTTAATTTACAGAACTCTGAGGGGAAAAAGTAATGTGTTTAACTGTCTTTATTTGATAGTAATTTGGCTCAAGATAATCTTTCATATTTCTTTAGTCATAGCTTTAAAAAAAAACATTAGGTTAAGAGGCATTAATCATAATATTCTCCCCTGCTAAACAGAAAATACCAGGAAGGCAGGAATTAACCTTGCCACAAATGCCTCATTTTCTTACTAGCATAGTAAATGATATTGACCACATGATCAGCCTCTCAGTTACCCAAATACCAGGAATGTGAAGGTTTCATGAAGAAAGCCACTGTCTAGAAGTCCTACTAACTAGGTTTGTGATACTAGGTAAATAACTTCTGACCACTGAGCTTCTGTTTCCTTATATATAACATAGGTGTGGGGAAGGGTATGGTCCAGTTACCCTCCTTTCAATTAGAGCAGGTTAGTTATTTTCTGCTTTAAGTATTAATAGCTTGTATGAGTGAGTGTAGTGGGTTGAACAGTGGCTATATAGTTAAAGATCTTGAGATGACATCTTCCTGGATTATCCTGGTAGACTCAAAATCCAGTAGCCAGTTCCCTTAAAGAGACAGAAGACTGAGGAAGATGCCATGTGAGGACAAAGGCAGAGACTGGATAAAGGTAGCTACAAGCCAAAGAACTCCTGGAACCATCAGATGCATGAAGACGCAAGGGAAGATTGTCCCCTAGAGCCTTCAGATAAAGCATGGTCCTGTCAACACCTGGATTTCAGACTTCTGAACTCCAGAACTGTAAGAGAATACATTTCTGTTGCTTAAAATACCCAGTTTGTGATAATCTGTTTCAATGGCCATAGGAAATGGATATAGTCAGGGTGTAACTGGTATTGAAATTCTACTCAAAATGGTTTTAGGGAAGAGAATTTCATGAAGGTACTTTTGAGAGAGGCATACGCAAGATTGAAGGACTAAAATGAGCACTCAGGGATAAGCAACAGCAAGAAGGAATCTTTGCCACTTCTAGGCCTAAAGACACAAAAGGAAGAAACAACTTTATTTTTACGGTGCTAAAAGAGCTGAAGCAGTGCAGGAGGAACTACCAAGAGGTTGCTGTAGAGGTACACCAACACTGAGGAAATGCAGGGTCAAAGCAGCAAGGGAGCCAGAGCAGAAACACAGAAAACACGCTGGTCTCTCCTTCTCCTCCTTGTCCTCCAGGCTCTCGGTGGTTCCTCTCATTGTCCAAATACAAGCAGAAGCAGAGAGCAAGGAAACTGAGGGTTACATCCCACAGGGTTCAGCCCTCTGGGGGGCAGAGCAGGGTAGAGGATGGCGAGGGGAAGTCAAATGGGGAATAACCTACAGCAGTGCCAAGTAAGATTTAGTTTTTTAAAAGGAATTTATTGGGAAAAAGAAAAGCATAAAATCTCTGGAGATTATTTCCAGGAACTGTTTTAACTCTGACAGTCCATGATTCTGTGAAACACTGTATAGAAACATGTTTCTCTTTCTTAAATTTCATTTTTCCCTGCTTTGAAAGAAATTGTCTCTGCAAAGTTTAATACAACTTTAATATATCTCTTCAGTCAGGCCAATAGAAGGAAAGTAACATTTTTACAACACTTCCAAGAACTCTTGGAGGTCATTTCTATAAATTCTCAAGTAAATCTTATAACAACTATATAATGAAAGTATTTTTGTATCAATATTATATACAATTAAACTGAGAGTTAGACAAATTGAATGAAATTTCATGGCTAATAAACACCTAAGCTGGGGTCTAGGTCAGTTCTATCTGACACCAAAAGCTGCTCTTACCACTCTTTCCTGGTGCCTTAATTGTACCTAATATGCAAAAATTAAGGTATTATTGCCCCCATCCCCTCTACTAACTCTACTCTTAATCTAGAAAACTATGTAAACTAAAATTCTGCTGAATAAAAAACAGACAAATATGCTTCCGTCTTCTAAATGTCTATTTTTATATCATTTCCAGCCATATTTGGAATAGGAAAGTTAAAATACTAGGACCACCACCAAATTATAATCTTTATCAATATGTTCAAATCAACCTCATATTTTCTTATTATTATTCACAAAATGTATCCCATTCATGATGGAATAATAAGAAGAAAAGTTATCATCCCACTGTAAACAAAGAGCTGGAAAAAATATAAAACAGAGCTTAGACGACAGGTAGTTTACGACTGTGATCATTCACATATGGGAAACAAGTGAAAAAGTAAGCCCATTGCTCTGGCTTTCTACCCGGAGGCACATTCTACAGCGTGAAGAGTAGGGTCCAAGCAGGCACATTGGGCTTGCTCTCTTGAGGAGACAAGAGATTATATGGCAAGGCAGCGGGAATTTGCTGGGCAGGATTCTGGAGAGCGGGGAGCCACACAGGGAAAAATATAACATTAAATTTAAGATTATATTTTTTTTCTTAAAGCTCCAAAAATCTCCACAGGGGTTTCTTTGAATTTTTGTTGAAAACTTCATATGCAAGTGAGAGAGTGGCATGGACATATATACACTACCAAATGTAAAATAGACAGCTAGTGGGAAGCAGCTGCAGAGCACAGGGAGATCACCTCGGTGCTTTGTGACCACCTAGAGGGGTGGGATAGGGAGGGTGGGAGGAAGATGCAAGAGGGAGGGGATATGGGGATATATGTATACATATAGCTGATTCACTTTATTATACAGCAGCAACTAACACAACAATGTAAAGCAATTATACTCCAATAAAGATGTTCCAAAAAAAAAAGAAAGCAAAAAATATAAAACTACATATGCATATGCATAACATGAAATTCCTTGAATCTGGGCAAAGTCCAACTGGCGGATTATAACCTGAACAATTTCCAAAGCTTACACAGGACATGAAGACAGTTTAGCTCTGAGCAGCCAGAAGGACGCATTCTCTTTCAACACCTGGAATATTCAAGTGATATCCAGACTAGTCATGCCATAGTAGTAGAGCTAACTTATCTCTAGAATAAAAACTAGTGTAGACTTCCTCTGATAAAGCTTAAAATGAGCCTTGAATAGATCAAGGTAATCTGCAAGTAATTTAACTGTCTGTCAAAACAAAGCATAGCATATTTAAGAGGAAGACAACAAAATCCAGACACAGAGCAGTGCAATATTCATAAAGTCTAGAATCCAACAAAAATTTCTAGATGTGTCAAGAAATAGGAAAATATAGCATCCCCTGGGGAAAAAGTCAGCCAATAGAAACAAAACTCAAAATTAAAGAGATGATAGAATTTAGATATGACTTAAAATCAACTATTGTAAATAGGTTCAGTGTGCCTAAAGATCTAAAGAGCACATAAACTCAATAAGAAGAGAAGTAAAATATAAAAAAGAACCAAATAAATGAAATTAAAATTCCACTTAGTGAAATTAAAAGTAGACTGCAGGAAAGTAGATCAATAAATTGAAAGAATTTAAAGTGAATTATTACCAGCGAGAAATGGAATATTTCCTTCCATCATCAGCGGTGCTTGCAGCCCCTCAAGGTGAGCTGGTGAGCCCTGAGGGAACTCAGGAAGAATACCTGCCACCTAGCAGCCATCAGACTGCAGCCACTCCCCATGGTGAGCCCAGAGGAAACTCAGGATGTGAAAATACAGGATACTGGTCCCAGATGGCTGAGGTGCATATCAAAGGAATGATTTCAGTGACCCCAGACTCTTGCGTCTTCCCATACATAGAAAAGCGCTAAATTCCTTAATTTGGGATATCTGGTTTTCTTTAATTAACAGTAATCTTTTGATGTTCTCGACTGCCTGCCCTTTGTTACAAAATGTCTGTATAACCTGGCTCCCCACCCCTTGCCTTCTTGGAGCAGTTGTTTCAGGGTTACTTGAGATGCTGTCTCCTGGGTTTGAAGTCCTAAAAATTCCCATAGAATAAAACATAACTCTCAGCTTTTAGGTTGTGAATAATTTTTAAGTCCACAGTTACTGTGACCATGAAGGGACCAGAACAGATTCCTCTCTTCCGCCTGAACTCTACGAGGATCTGGAGCCTTGATGCCAGCAGAGGCCTCTTGTGCCCAGCCACCTCCTCAGGGAGTCCAGATGAATTTGGGTGAGTCTCTCCTGGTTCTACGATCTCCCGTAATTGATTTGATGATCTTAAGTTTTATTCAGCGGGGGAATAGGTTATTTCAAAAAGAGGTACCTGTGTTATCCTCAGTCGAAGGACTGGGCAGATTTTGCTCAAGTGGGTTATCCTCTGTAAAACACAGTGGGAAGACTCAGTTTGGATACTGAGTGGTTATCCTCAGTCTAGAGACTGGGAAGACTGCTCAGTTAAACACTAAAGTGGGACTGAGTTATTAGAGGGAAGACTGCACTGTCATTTTTCCTTGAATTAATAGAGTTTGTAGAAATAAAAACTGAAATCTTATGAGAGCTTCTGAGCTCCGAAGAAGGGACTCTCCTCTTGGCCGGCAATGGCTTTCTTAGGTGACTGAGAAACGTGCAGGAGTGGTGGAGGCGAGATCTCATGCCGTTCAGCTGACCCTATAGGGAAACCCACTCATTTAATTAACAACCTGTTCAACCAACTGGGGATGTGACTAAGAACTGTCCGTTCTGAGCTCTGAGCACCCGTGGTAGTCTTACACGCCACCGCCACTGGAAGAACCCCAGACGCGTAAGAGGGAGCTGAAAGGACTGGGGCCAAACCTAGAGTTAAGCTCTCAAGCAGCATTCTAGCCCACCACACGATCATCACTAGCAATTTTATTTTGACAAAGCAACTTCAGAATGGAAAATAAAGGTTTCAAAATAAAAGAAAAAGGAACGACAGATTACTAGCCTCCAATTAATACCTCACTCAGGTTAATGTACGTACAAAACTCATAAGTATTGTGAAATTAAAGGAAATTTTGCCGTAAAGATGAGGGCTCTTTTATTGCATATACAGTTAAGTTAAATTAAGGTTAAAAAACCGACTTGGTAAAAAAAATCCTTTCAGAATTCTGACTTTAAATAAAGTCTTTCTAGGGGGAGCTTGTACTTTTCTGTGTCTTTGAGATATAAATGTTCTACCTGATCATCGTAGGATGTTCTGTGTGAATGTGTGTGTATGTGTTTTGAAAACTTGACCTGACATACTATTTTTGAGAGTAAACTCTCTGGATTTTACTTACGCGACAACTCCACTCTCTTATGGGAAAGCCTCTTGTGTCTTACTGGTTTGAATCACTATTAATATATGTTTTATTAATGGCCAAATGATGGATCATTTTAAATTGGAGAAACTAACAAATTGGCGAATCTAGAGCATTCTCATTATAAACAACTGTTTTATTGGTACCTCTAAGACAAAAAGCAAACTAAAGGTGAAAAAAATAATAGGTATATCTAATGGTTAACCTAAGAACTTCTTTCGTTTAAAACAAGAAAACCTGTTTTGGGAAGCTTCATTTGTGGTTAACAGGAAAAAATCCTTAAGGAAAATCTAGATGCTATTTCCAGCAAGGTAGAAATTTTAAAAGGAATTATCTCGAATAAAAAAAACCTTTAGATGGTTATTTAAAATGGGATAAATAAAATGGACATTTATGTGATTAAAACACAAGGTTTTGATATTACTACACTACCTAAGGTTACATGGGCCAAAAGGGACCCCCTACTGGTCCCCAACATTAAAAGCCAAACAAGTGCATTCTATTTACCTCAGTTTTAAAATATACTTTTAAGGGACTAGAAAAAAAAAAATTACACTGAGATCAGTACATGACCGGCAATTATTTGGGGCAACAGTTAGGCCAAAGGGCCTGAGCTCCTCAGCTGCAGCCCCCTCTGGGGATCCCAGGGCCTTTTATATAAAAATAGATAAAATGGACAGGGAACAGAAAGAAAAAAAAAAAAAAAAAACTTCTAGAACTCCTCCTGTAAGATCAAAGGTTGTTGATTGAATCCTAACGAAAACTAAAGTTAAGGGTATAAAGTTGATAAAATTGAGATGAACGTATATAAAATCTGTATATTTAAATGGGATTTATATAAGGCGGTTACATCTCTTTTGTTTAATTATATTGTGGGATAGACAAGTTTCACTGGGGAATGCTTCCCCTGCGTGGTATTATAAGACAAGGCATATAGATTGCCCCTCAGGATATATTAAGCATATTAAAAGAAACCAGTAGGGTTACCTGAGCCATACAAATAAGTAAAAACTGGGAATAAACATCCAAGGGTTAATAAAAAATAAAAATAATGATTTTGATCCGAGCTTAACTTGTGAACTCAGAAAAATGGTCTTTGCTGCAGCCTTATACAAACCTTTGAAGGCATAATAAATTGAACTCTAAAGTTCTAGAACATAGAACTCATAAAATAAAGTTTAGTTTAGTAAGAAATCTTGTCACTGATAAAATATTTTGGTATCTTTTAGGTGACAGACCTACCTGTTCTTTAGGGAACTAAAAGCAACTGTCTTTCTCTTGCAAATTTCTACAAACCAGAAATGTAAATACAGGCCACAAGGACCTGAGACTGAGCCTAGCTAGCTCAATCAGGCAAGACCTGAAATCAAGGGGAAAAAAAAGTGGCAGTTTTAAAATTCAAACCACTGGAAATGCTCCCTTAGCCAAACTTTACAAATAGTAAAGCCTTAGTCACATGAGCAAGCAACGTTAATGTATTCCAACTGTTCTTTGTAAACTAGTAAGTTTATATTGTAATACCTGATTCATAACTAAGTTTTAAGTAAAGCAATGAGATCTCATTTTGCCTGTTTTTATGTCTGTGTACACATTATATGATGAGATATCTTTAACTTTGAAAAATATTATCAAAATTGAATTTATAAAGACCTCTATTCAATTTAAAAGGGAGTGCTTAAAAATTAAATATTAAATAAAACTGACCAAATTGACTTCCAGGTTCACGTGAACTGGGAAATATTCAATATTATCTTGATACCTGGTATTAAAGTTTGTTGATCTAATTAATATAAACATGTCATTACAGTCATCATCATTAAGTATATTACTGTATTGTACCTAGGCTTAATAGAAGTCAAATAAGACCTTATTATATCTGTTGCAAGGAAAATAACTTGATATGATAAGACTTCAAATGTAAATGAGATAAGAACTTTTGGGTAAACTCTTTAAAAATAATTATATTTTAGAAATGTCTACTTAAAATGATCTTTACAGATATTTGGTAACTCAAAGTTCTAGAGTTGTATTAATTTAAGTGATGGAAGTTTATTGAATAGCTAGATGATTTCCCAAAAATTAAGATACTGAGACATCAATTACTAAATAAAAAAACTAAAGGTATTTAAGACTATTAATGAAAATGTTTGGTGCCACCCTGAGATGTTCTCTATAAGAAAACTAATGTTTTGAGAAATTATCACTGGTATTTATGTTTGCCAATCTATAGAATGCTAATGTAAAAGACAATTCATAATTGCTTACTTCTTAGTTCTCACTAGAAACTTAGGTTTTTAAGAGTTGAGGGTTCTAATTTAAACATGTAATTAAAACTAATAGGAATAATACGGAAACATTTCAGTGTACAGTAGGAAAGTAGAATGTGTGTTTTCAGTAAAGAAGCTATGAGGAATGAAATTACATTTTATTGAGGGCAAAGAAAGTATGTCTTAGAACTGGTTGGTTTATTTGGATGGCAAAAAGAAGAGCGTAGAGCTAAAATTAACTTGTAAGGAAATAAGTCAGTTTTGTTAGCTAGATTAGGAGAATATTTCATCATTTTGGGGATTACATAATTCTCTTTTGATCCTGTGTGGTGACATGATCACAGGGTGCTCTTGTTTGTGCCTTACTCCGTCACACCCAATGGCCTTGTCTGATGACAGTGTTGTTTAAAATGGTTTCTGTCCAGGGAAGTCCCCCTGAAGTGTATTTTAAAATATGGAACTATTGACATGTTAGATAGTTTTGTTTCTAATTACCATTATGTTCCAGTCTACAACTTGGATCTTCCTGCAAGCTCCGACATGTACACCCACACCATTAATTTTATACTTTCTTGGTAATGAACGTCTCTGACATTCTCTCTTTTCTCCAGTTTTTACCATATTTGTGTTGGGTCTAATTTGTGTAGTGAACATCTTCTTATAATATATCTAGTGGCCCTGTGTTCCTACCTCTAACCTGAAAGTTATAATTGTGATGTCAGAAAACACATAGGACTTTATTTCCTGATGACATTGTTGAATGGGTAAGATTGTGTGAGTTTCTGTGCCCTTAAGTGATCCATGTTTGTTGTTTTCTTTTAATAATTTTGTAACTTTTTAAAATGAATAAGTATTGTTTCACAGTGACCTATGATCCTGTTTTGTTTTAAAACCTTTTTGATATTTTTAACAAACTTCCCAAATATCAAAATCTAACTAAAGCTCTTTTAGCCTCCAGCTGACTCTGGGATGCTTCAAAGGAGCATAAATATTCAAATGAGATAAATATTAAACCAACTAAGTGTATTTGGTATGTTTAATTACTTCAGAAACATTGTCAAGTGATTGGAGATGAACCTTAGGTTATAGTGTAAGGATAAATGTTATTAATATAGATATTCCAAATTTTTTGTGGAATCCTTAACATCTGATATGTTTTGATATAATGACATCAGTCATAATTCTAGCTATTATCTTAAGATGTTGTATGTCACAGAAATCTCCAAGTTTCCTGCTAATTGTGCTGTACTCACATCTTTAACCATGTTATTCTAAGTTTTGTCCTGATGCTTTTACAAAATGAAGATCTTCAAGAAGACTCATGAAAAACAAATATAAGTTTCTGATGGCCTTTAGATAATACCACTGAACTGGGCAACGAATGACAAAACTCTAATTGAAAACCTGATCACTTCATCCAGATCAACAGGAATTAATTATATGGGACTGAATGAACTGATGAATATGATTTATGACTTTGGAAAATATACTAATTTTAGTCTTTGTTTTTCAGAAAAACATTTTCTCTTATGCTACAACCTACAAGTTGATAAAGTATGTCTCTGTAAACAAAGATGAGACATTTATCTTTTCCCTCTACCTGATCCTGTCAGAATTTGGTTTCCCCAGCTGGCTCTCCTGTGGACTTGATGGCTTATTGCAACTGGATTACAACTGTTATACTAATCATTGTTTTAATTTGTTCTTTGTTTCCAAACTGTTTATGATTTGTGTCTCCCTGCTACACTATGACTTTGTCAATGTTACTAGCTACATTACTTATATCCTGTCTATTTTATAAGATTGTTGTCTCTTGCAGTACCCAGTGAGTAATCAGGTCGCCAACAAAACTGATGATAGCTAAACATCTTGAAAAATAGATCACATTTATGATTTTTATAGAATAACTGTAATAGTGTGATTCTAGGTAAGGGAAGAGACAACAGGGGAAAACATTTCCTGGATCATAGTAGACTAGTAAGACAGAAGATCCAGAGAAACTTTAATTATCAACAGGGCCTTATCCAAAAATTAGCACCCAGAATGGCATATCAACAAGAATTTCCGCCTGATCTGGGATAAGCCTTCTGGTGCCATGGAACAAAAAACAAAAAATTGGTCAGGAAATGTCTCTCAAATATTGGTCGAATTCCAGACCAAGAGGAGGATCTGAGAAATGGAATATTTCCTGCCATATAAATAAACAAAGAATGTCACAATCATCAGCGTGCTTGCAACCATCCAAGGTGAGCTGGTGAGCCCTGAGGGAACTCAGGAAGTAAATAATACCTGCCATCTGGCCGCTATCAGACAGCAACCACTCCCTACGGTGAGCCCTGAGGAAACTCAGGATGTGAAAACACAGGATACTGGCCCCACTTAGCTGAGGTGCATATCAAAGGAATGATGTCAGTGAGCCCAGACTCTTGCATCTCCCCAAATATAGAAAAGCACTAAATTCCTTAACTTGGGATATGTGGTTTTCTTTAATTAACAGTAATCTTTTAATGTTCCCGACTGCCTGCCCTTTGTTACAAAACGTCTATATAACCTGGCTTACACCCCACCACTTGCTGCCTTGGAGCAGTTCTCTCAGGGTTACTTGAGATGCTGTCTCCCAGGCTTGAAGTCCTAAAAATTCCCATCGAATAAAGCATAACTCTCAACTTTTAGGTTGTGAATAATATTGAAGACCACAACAGGAATAAAGAACATTTCATAATGATAGAGGGTCAATTCATCAAGATAACAATCCTGGGTGCATGTACCCAATAACAGAGCTCCAAATATATATAAAGCAAAGCACTACAACTTCTTTTCAAAATACTTCGGCAGGTTAGTAAAAAGTTAAACATACAAGTACTATGCTGCCATTCCATTCTTAAACAGGTACCAACAGAAATGAAGCATTGTTCCATATAAAAGACTTGTACTTGAATGTTGATAAGAACATTATTTGCACTAGATAAAAACTAAAACAAGCCAAATTTCTATTACAGATGAATGAGTAAGCAAATTGTGGTATATTTATACAAAGGGGTACTTCTGAGAAATACAAGGAAACAAATTACTGATAAAAAATAACAATAACAGAGCTGACTATTAAAAACATTATGTTAGACATAAGGAGTTAGACACAAAGGAGTATGAACTGCATGTTTCTACTTATAAACAACTCTGGAAAGTCAAATCACTTCTAAGGTGATAGAAATTCAACAAGATGCGAGTGAGGTGATTGACTGAGAAGGGGCATAAGAAAACTTTCTGCTGTAAAGGAAATGTTCTACACTGTGACTGTTGAAGTAGTTTTGGAGTATATCCATTTGTTGAACCCATCAAACTGTACACTTAGAATGGGTATATTGTATATATTTATACTACAATAAAATTGATGCAAAATATGTTATATATTTTTTATTCTAATAAAAACTTGCTAAGAAATTTTCATGCACAATACTGTTAACAATATTGTCACCAATTTGTCAAAAGGTGCTAGAATAAAATTTGGTCTGTTTTCTCAAAGCATTCATAATGTAGTAGGGCACACAGATAAGCATATAATCACCTCAAACAAAAGACAGTTGGTGTTGAGGGTCATACATCCTTCTAAGAATTTTCATGGTACTGTACCTCTTAAAATATTGCCTTTATATGTGAATTTTCCCAAACTATAAAAATATTTGATACATGATACAGGAATGTTTTGTTCAAGTCTTTTAGCTTAGAGTAAATGCAACATTTGAAAAATATGAGAAATAAATAACTTGTAGAAGATATTTAAAAGCTGAAATTTCCATACCTTTGAATTTCCTTCATCTTGCTTTTGGTGCTGAAAAATTGGGGTATCTTTCTAACTGCTTTTTGAGGACTTAATGAAATGCTTAATTTGCAAAATGTTTTAACACCCACAGTGAACTCTGTCCCCCAGGTATATTCTTTTGTTTTCACAGATTACTGGGCAAACTGCTCTTCATCGTAGAATCTTACAGCTGAATAACTAAAAAAAAATGAAGTAACTTCCACTTTATATAGCAACTTTCTCCTCTAAGTAATATTTTCTCTCTTCCATTCCTTCCCTCTGCCCTTCCTTCTGCCCTTCCTTCCTTCCTTCCTTTCTTCCTTAAGAGGAAAATGCTCTTAAGAAAGGTAATTACGTCTTTGTAGACCCTTCTTCACCCAACAGTCCAGAGCCCCCATGGAATCTCCTGTGTTGTAACACTAACACTTCCTGACCAGGAACAGCACCATGGCCAATTTATTTGTTCTGATTCATGCTTACATGAATTGCATGTATGTTGCAAAGGGAAAATGCTCAAGATTGATGAAATGTACTTAAAATTTTTTCATTCTCTCTTTAAAAAAATTTTTATCATAAAAACTTACTCATACATTTCTCTGTCCGTCTGTCCCCCTTATTTTGTTCTGATAGAGATGCTATAGTTAAGAAGGACCTCCTTAACTCCATGAATTCAACATTCTAACAAATAGAAGAAAATTTTTGTGGAAGAAATGGCTGTCAAATAGATATTCACTCTATCATCCTGACTTTCCCTTTCCCATGAGATTTTTTTCTGTTTCAATTGCTGTCATTGTATATTGGTCCCAGGGTTTACTTCAGTCCCTTTAATACTTTGATTGAACCGGAACCAGATCTCTTTCCTTGATTCTTCTTATTACAGCTAATACAGACTGGAGGTTTCTAAAATACATCTAAACACCAAGGGATAACAAAAGTTAAACTCAATGACTCCAAGGGCTCTAAACTACTTGGTTTACAAATTATAGGATTCTTTTGTATTAGCTAGCTAGTTTCCGGGAAAGAGTGTTACTTTTTTGTCTAGTTTTTGATGTTATAAGTTGGGTAGTAACTCACCTATAGGATGACACAACTTAAACATCCTGACACCTTCTCAGTTAAAAAGCAAAAAAACTGGGTAAGAGATCTCTCTTACTCATCCAGCACTTTCAGTTCTGATTCCCAGTCTGAGGAAATCTCATCTTTGTGAAAAGTATACCTGGAATGATGTCTCTGACATGGTTCTTATCTGCTAGATTGAGATGTGCTCCTTTGTTCCTAGTATAGGACCTATAGTATACCAATATCTCAGTGAAGCTCTTTGTTTATGTAAGAAACAATTTACCTAAGCCATGCAATGGTTGTCCATTCCTTATAAAGGCCTGCAAAGGATGGACACATCTATGTACAAAAGTCTAATCTAGTAATATCTCCTGAAAGGAAGATGAGCTCTCCAATTCTATCATTTTTGCTTTCCCTTGAAAATCCCCTGAAAATGGCTTCTTCCCATTTTTGAAGAAAGCAAGTTTTTTTTTTCTATTTTCTCTCTTGCTTTTGTGCTTTCCACAGAAGAGCTACAAGAATTTTAGATAATACCAGGTCAAATGATAGATTTAAATTCTATGAAACCAAGGAAATAAAAAGAAGTGCCAAGCAGAATGTCATTTGAATCTACCTTCTGGCATTCTGTTATCACTGCTGTTGAAGTCATTGAGCCCTGACAAAGCACAAACACAACTCTGATTACTAAAGATGTAGGAAGGCAAGTGATGGACTTTCTGGTGAGGTAGAATCTTTAAATTCCTGACAGCAAATCTCTACATTCCTGACAGCAGCCCCACCATGATATTCTAAGCATTTCTTTAGGTTATCTGGTATCTAGAGAGTTTTATAGACATGGAAATACAAAGGGGGGTGATGGGGGATGAAATTCACTGCTGGCTTTCTACAGCAACACTGGTGAAAAACAAAAGAATATGGGACCAGGGGAGAGTATAAGTTAAGGATTTAAATCTTCCTTTGAATTTCATAAGTGTGCTCTCCAGTCTGAATATGATGTTAAAGGATTACTTTTTAAAGATATAATCATTACTCTCATACAAACATAAAATAATAGTATCAAGCATTTTATTTAACTCATTAATTAATGATGGAACCAGTCAGATGTTAGAATAGGTTCAAAGGAGAATTGAAAATATCACACATAATAGGCATATGAGGAATGCTGAAATGAATTTACAAATAGAAGTAAATTGGCAATTTACAAAAAGAAGTAAAGTAAAATTGCATTCCACCAGATACAACTAATTGTATGTCTATGGATGAGAATCATTGGAATTTCCCTAACAAAGTGAATGACTTTTCAATGAATTTAAGAAAAGCTAGTTAAACACTTAAATGTTCAGTGTTTTGATTTACCTAACTGGTGGTTGAATAAGATAATGTAGAGGCAGTGCTGGGTAAATTCTAATATGTTTTGTAATTATAAGTCATTCCTTTTAGTGCAGCATATGTGTTTCTTCTTTATTATCAGCAAAGCCCTCACTCTAGAAGAACAATTGCCATCACATTTTTGCAACTTCTTCAGTCACGGTCATGTCCGAAAACATACCTTCATCTACTCCCTCAATTAAAGAATATTAAAAAGTAAGGCATTTGGAATATATCTTCAAGATTAAGCTACTTTAGAATCATTAAATGCTGTAGAAATTTCCCTCCGAACATTTATCACTCAGTGAGAAAAACTTCTAAAAAGGAAAGAAGGAATGGATAAGGTCTGAGGGATACAGCTAGGAAAATGAGAAAAGGTCAAAGGTCTTTTGGGGACCCAAGGCTTTTGCTTGTAAATGAGGTCTTTAGCCTCTAAAATGTTCAGAGCTCCAAAAAGTAATTAATTTTTAAAGCCCTTCTGCTCTAGATAACAACGTGAAAATACCACTTTCATATATTTTTCATTGCATGTTTTTATCATTATGTAATCGATGTTGTAGTTAATGCAGCATGACACTTCAAGTGATTAAGGACTTGGTGGGGGCATTAACAATGCAAGACCTTATTTGCATTTACACTAATGATTTTATAATGGGGATTTTATTATATTAATTATGACTACTGGGAGTCAAAAAAAAAGCAGATGAAATCCAAGAAACTTCACTCTTTGATAATATAGCTGTTACCAAATTTGTTGACATAGGTGGTTACTTGCGCGAAGGGGAAGACAAGTCTTTATGACTATTAATCATTACAAGCTTGATGTGCTTGAGAGTAATTACTAAATTAATTTAGTAATTATTGCTGAGTTTTAGAGATATCTTTTTACTTCCACAGCATGAGATACAAAGTAAATCTTTATATAGCTAAAGCTTCAGCATTTGTGTTGGTTGGTGTGCAAAGTCAAGTTGATTTGCTTCATATTCCTGTATCCACCTACCTCCCAGCCCAATCTAACAGCAAAGCTCAGTTCAGAGCTAATTTTTCTGTTGCTGTCTTACAGAGTGTTTGGATGGTGTGTAGTTTTAATATGGCAAATTGCTTACTGGAAGCAGAAATTACTAGACCCCCTCACTCTGGAGATGAGGAGGTAGCTTAAAATAGCTATTGCTGTTGTGAACCCACAAGTACTCACTGACAGTAATTAGAGAGATTCTGTATCATTTTAAACTATTTTGTTTCTGCAGGGCACAATAATTTCTTTGTGTTTGTGCAGAAAGCTTTTTCTACAGACATGAACATCTGAGGATGCCAAATAAAATATCATTTGGAAGAAGAAACTTTCCTACAGCCCCACCAGCCAACCAAGTGCAGGGAGGAGAGCTAATCTTGTGAGTAAAGATTACAGGAGGCAAGCGAGTCAATACTTGTGGAATGGCATAATTTGCCATGCCTGTTTGTTACTCCAGCAATATACTGCTTGTAATAAGATTTCACACTTTAATTCATCTGAGAACCTTGCAGTGTTTTACAAGTACTAATTACTGAGACTCTCACCATGCTTAACTAAGACAAGCAAAGGCTTCCACATAGATCTTATTTTTAAAGTTGGTAAATAGGAAGAGAAAATTCACCATTCTGAAGAGCACTGGGAGAGAATTAGGAGACAGATGACATCACAGGCTTTTCTTTTTTTTCTTTTTTTTTTTTTTCGGTACGCGGGCCTCTCACTGTTGTGGCCTCTCCCATTGCAGAGCACAGGCTCTGGACGTGCAGGCTCAGCTGCCATGGCTCATGGGCCCAGCCACTCCACGGCATGTGGGATCCTCCCGGACCGGGGCACGAACCCGTGTCCCCTGCATTGGCAGGTGGACTCTCAACCACTGCACCACTAGGGAAGCCCCAGACTTTTCTTTTTAGGCCATTGCAACCCTAAAAGAGTATAAAATTCATCTTAGGAATAACATATTTTGTCTTTCTAATCTTTATTTATTCAAAAAATTTATTCAGTTCTTGTATATGATAGGCATTGGGCAAGGCATAAGGGTGACAGGCATGCAGATGGGGTCCCATAATTGCCATAAGTGCTGTGCTGAAAGTACAACAGATAAAGGCCAATGGGAGCAGAAAGCAGAGTGCATTATTCTACTCAGAGAAGTTGGAATTGTGGTTGGAGGCATTAGTGCAGGAGTGGGGAATAGGTTTTCAGGCAAAGCAAAAACAAACAAAAAACCCACCTTATTTGTAAAAGCATGGAGACATGTTTCTAGACCAGCAAATAACTTAGATAGTTTTGGTTTGGATGGGTGAGAATGCAGTATATATGGGTTACAGGATGCATGGGGAAGAGTGAGTAAAGTTAAAGAGGGGAGTATAGGGGGAAAATAAAAATATTTTATTCAGAAAGTAAACCCCTGTTCTTCTAAGAAAAACCTGAATTAGGATCACTTGGTACTTTAAAATTATATCAGACATGTTCTTTCACAAAGCCTATATTTAACAGTAATTTCCCAAATTGGATTAATTAATATGGCAGCTGTTTAGATTTTTAGTTTCTTCTAATCTTATTAGAAAACCATGAATTAGAATCTTTCATTCCAAGATTCTTCCTTGAAAGGGATTAGGAGCAGGTTTCCATTGTAAATTGGTTTCCCTGCTTTACTGAAGGTAAATAGTTCTAGCTTTAATATAGATATAATATACTATCCGTCATTTTTCACTGGTAGTTTTGTAAAAGTTGGGCTTTTGAATACAAGTGTTTCTTTTATACTTCCACTGAATTTGAAAATATAAGGATGAAAAATGTATTTATTCACCTCCTTACCCCTATAAAAGACTCAAAATCAGTTTAAACTTGAAAATTTTAGAAAGCCATTGACAAAAAGGATGAAAAAGTGTTTTGCCAACCAAAATGGCATCACTGTCACTGTTAATTTGCTTTAAATTGCCATAGAAAGAAGATTTTCATTTCATGCTAGCATTTCTCATTGGCTTAAAACCAACCAGTGAATATTATATTTTATGAGCTCAGACGTGAAGTTTATGGGTAAATATTAATCTTGCAAACTATTACACTGACTGCCAGAACCACATACATAGTAGACTAAAGCAATAAAATAACTTATGGCTCAGTTAAAATACTGAAGTGTGAGTTTGAAAAATGATGTCACATAGTCACATTTGAAATGATCCTAGACTCTGTGGATAGACTTAATTGTTTCTTGTGAGGTCAGAGACGTCTTAATAAAGAGAAAACTAATATAATATGAAATTTTCACATTTGGTTTCTCCTGTATTTCCTAGAAAGCATGAAATCTGTTTGAAACCAATAGAAAGATTCTATAGAGAGGATTCATATGACAGCTTGTGATACAGATCATTCATTCATCTATTCTAACAAACATTTATTGATCTTCTATTGTAACAAAATACAGTGTTATATGCTAAAAAAAAATTCAAAAACTCTTTACATTTTCCCACATATTTGGAAGAAACAAATGTTATTAAGTAAGAACAATTCAGTGTGATCAGTTATAAAATGTATTTAGAGAACACTGAAGAGATTTCTGAGTTTGCCTAAGAAGAGCTTCACATTTATGCTAAATTGAATAATTGTACCCAATCAGACTTAACTATGATAAAATAGTATATCTACCCTTTGAATACCTCATGATGGGCGGAGTGTACTCACTACTCCTTAAAGTTGAAATTGGCCATGTTATTTACTTCAGGTAAGGGAACTTTAGTGGACATAAGACTAGCAGAAGTGTAAAACTTGCCCGCAGATTTGAGCTTGCCATTGCACTCCAGAAGAAAATACCCTGGAGAGATGCTGTCACTTCAGCTGGGGTTTCAGAGCAAATTGGCAGTCCAGAACCAAGTCCAGCTGGCAGACAGCCTGAAGCAGAGATGCTAAACTAAGTCCAGTCTGGATCACTTGAACTATAGACCTGTGAACATGAGAACAAATGCTTGTCATTGGAAACCCCTGAATTTGGGAGGTTTGTGTGTGTGTGTGTGTGTGTGTGTGTGTGTGTGTGTGTGTGTGTATGTAGCAAAGCTGCTTAATAAATATTTAATCTGAATATTAAAACATGAATAAGAATTTTCAAAGAAGACAAGAAGGAAACATATTTCAGGTAGATGGAATAGCATGTGGAAAAAGGAATGGAGGCAAGAAATTGAATGAGAGGTTTTATAAAGTATGAAGTAATTAGACATTGCCAATTTACAGACATTGCCAATTTACAGGTTATAGACATTGCCAATTTATAGGTTTTATAAAGTATGAAGTAATTAGACATTGCCAATTTACAGGTTATATGAAGTGATTGGCTTAAAATTAAACTGGAAAGGTTGGCTGAGCCCACACTGTCAAAGACTTTGGAATGTATTCCCTAAATAATTAAGAGTTATTTTTAAGGAATATGATGTTATAGTTACTCCCTGTGTTAATCTGTCAGGCATAAAAGTCAAAGGGCCCACTTGTGTTTTTTTCCAAAGCATAGACCCAAGTTTGAGAATTTAATTGATTTACCCTGTATATCACCACACATTGAAATGGTTTTCCTGGTGCAATGTTTGCTGTTGGGTCCAAACCTTGTTCTTACAGCAAAAGCTGAGTGACTTTTATTCTTTAATTTGGCATCCAGGACTCTAAGTCATAGGGAAGGAGAGGAAGCAGCAGACATCCCTCTGACTTTTTCAGGTCCTAACTGTGCAAGGAATCATCATGAAGGACCATTTGGCTTTTATCAGCATGTGCACTGGGATTGACTTTAATTTAGTGCATTCATATTTTCCCCAAAAACTCTGCCTTCCCTGCAAACACAGCCAAACTCTGAAATCTTCACCAACCACAGGAAACATGGCATCTAAGGCATCCCTCTGTTGTCTCGTAAGGATGCAGGAGTTGTGGTTACTGTCACAATGAATACACTGGGGATTTATGGGAACTCTGATTGTGGCGCAGGGAGCTTGCTTACACAGACACAAATCTTCAGAAAAGAGTCAGTCAAGCCGTATAAAGAAGCCACGAGGAAAACCACAACTGTCAAGGGCTGTATTTATTAGTATTATGAAATCAAGGAATGCTATAAATCTCATTTATAAACAGATATACCCATCTTGTTCTAAGCCATCTTCATATTTAGCAGTATTTCTATATCACCAATCAATAGAGTAAGCAATAGTTAGAGGGAAATAAGTCATTGATTAACACAGAACTATTGTAATAATTTCTTACATTTACGTAGTACTCTCTAGTTCACAAAGTGCTTTCAAGTTCACATTCTAACTTTTAAAGTCACTATAAATTTGTGAGTCAGCAGTGCAGATATTTTCTAACTTCTTCTATGGATCAGATAACCAAGCCTTAGAAAGTTTAAGAAAAACTTGCTTAAGGTCTCAGAGTTTGTTAATGACTAAGTTAGTAGTCAGAATGGGTCTTTTGAGTCCTCGGTCAAGCCTCTTGACGCTAATTGAAAGAATCTCAAAATAATTACACTTCTGCCATATGAGCTTTGGCAGTTAGACTTGTATCCAGCTAGGGTGTCAGAAATTGCTATAGGCTGAAGGTTTGTGCCTCTCCAAAATTCACATGTTGAAACCTAACTTCCAGTATAGTGGTATTAGGGGATGGGGCCTCTGGGAGGTTATTAAGTCATGAGGGTGGAGCCTTCATTCATGTGATTAATGCCCTATAGACCCTAGAGAGCTCCCTGCCCTTTCCTCCATGTGAGGATACAGCAAGAAGATGGCCATTTACGAGCCATAAAGCCATTCTCACCAGACACTGGACCTGCTGGCACTTTGATGGACTTCTTAGCCTCCAGAATGTGAGAAATAAATGTTTGTTGTTTAAGCCATCCAGTCTATGGTATTTTTCTTATCACAGACCAATTGGACTAAGATAACCAACTATTTTGTTCTGTTGTATTTTCCTTCCCAACATTATTCAAAGGAGGGATTCTGTGAGATGGGAGCAGATAATTAACCAGTAAAGCCATAGTAACCTTTACCTTTAGGTAATGCCTCAGAATTTTAAAAAATACTTTCATAACTAAAATGAAAATTATTGATTTAACTATGTTATATATTTTCTCAGGGGAAGCACTTGTATCAAAATAGCTTAAATTGTAAGTCATAGGATTTGACTTACATAAATTCTTATATATCACTTAACAAGCTCCAATTTCATGATTATTCAATTGAGGAAACATATACCCCCTGCAGGGAAAGACTTAAAAGAATAACTCATTCAGTTAATTAACTGAGACTTAAAACCTGTTATCCTAACTCCCAGGTCAGACATCACACAATTATGACGGTCCATATTATGCTGGGGAAGGATCACTTTATCTTATTCCCAACTCCAAACCCCCAACCACAGTCAACACATATAAACCACACACACACACACACACACACACACACACACACACACACACACACCCACCACTTCAGGATTATTGTCTATATCCAGATGTCAATTCTTATCACCCTGTTCTTTGTACTTTAATCAATATTGTTGTTCTGGCCAGCAACATTTCTGTAAATTACCAAGGGCTTATTTTTCATGGTCTGATTTTCCACTCTCTCTGATGATTATTTCACTTACCTATCACCTCCAGCAGCCATTCTCTTCTGTCTGTTTTGTACCAACCCAGATGGAACACTCAGCCCTTTTTTCTTTAATTTTCCAAAAATACTCTTAAGTAAAGCACTTATGAGTAGCAAAGTTTACTGAAGGTTTTGTGTGATTGGAAGCAATACACAGAAAAGTGTATTGCTTAAAATATTAGCAATAGCTATTAAAAAAAAGTTATTTAATCACCCAACAGTACAGAATTTCTCATTGGCCATTTAATTGGTCATCTTCTCACTGTCCATCCTCATAATACAATTTTCACTACAAATCTGCAGAATAATTTTGCTTTCCATCCATTATTCTACCTACCTTTGCATATCCAAAGATTCTATAATGTACTCTGCAAAAATAAAAGCCATATATCCAGATTTCCTTTTTGGTAGGTCTGAGGAGCTGTCAAAGGCTTTGAAAAATTCATCAATCCTTCCTTCCTCCCACCTAAGTCACTCTATGTGGGAGGTTCCAATGATGAGGTGCAATTCTCACACTAGATACCTACATCAGAGAGTAGAAGTGACTATACTCAATTTAGGCTTTAAGTCACACTTTTTATAATCCTGCTCTAGGAGGCAGGTGAAGAAGTTCCCTTGGAAATAGCAGTTGGCTGTCAAACTTGCTTGACATTCTGTCAGTACAAGATACCAACCTGAGTTTCTGCAATACCGATCGCAGGCTGAATAAGCCATGTTTAAACAGAAGAGCTGGTGTGTGCATTGTAATCATTCAAGATGCTCATAAAACAAATAAACTTCCCATGATTTAATTAAGTGGGAAGTTTCTCTTTTTATGTTTTAAAAGCAATATGTTGCCCTGGTTCTAGGATCTCCATTTCCTAGTCACCTACACTGCCTTAAGTAAAATGCACCATTATTCTCTGTCTTGGGTCCTGGTTACCATAGGTAATAATAATTAGAAAGAAAAGATATACTCCGTAAACTTTCTTCAGCTACAGATACAGTAAGTCCCCTACATACAAACAGGCTCCATTCCAAGAGCACGTTCATAAGTCCAATTTGTTCATAAGTCCAACAAAGTTAGCCTAGGTACTCAGCTAACACAATTGGCTATATGGTACTGTTCTGTAATAGGTTTATAATGCTTTTCACACAAATAATACATAAAAAACAAACACAAAAAACAAAACACTTTTAATCTTACTGTACAGTACCTTAAAAAGTACAGTAGTACAGCACAGTACAACAGCTGGCACACAGGGACTGGCATTGAGTGAACAGTCAAAATGAGTTACTGACTGGAGGAGGGAGAAGAGGTGGGAGATGGTAGAGCTGAAGGATCCTCAGCAATAGGAGATGGAGGGCGAGCTGCAATTTCACTCATGGCTGATACTGTTGGCATCACCATCTCCACTATTTTCAAGTCACAAAAATCTCTTGCTAAATTATTGTTATAGTTCTTCTCTTGACTTGCCCTCTTGTATTGTATTAGCAAGAAGCAGCAAGAATCATCCTGTGTCCAAATGCAGACAAATATCCGTGATTTGTCTGTTGGCTCTCAGACTTGGACTTGTTCTATATTCGCCATTCTATTGCTGAGCTGAAAGCATGAAAACTACAATGCTAAGTCCCTTTGGCTGATTGTGCTCTTGTTGAGATATGCCAATAAGAGGCACTGGTGGGATTTTAGTAGTTTGGAAAAAGAGAGAATATATGTTCTCTGCTTCTGGTTCCTGCAGCAGCAGCAGAAAGAGATTTCAGGTAACCAAGGGCTCCAGCGTCATTAGTGACTCCAGTGTCATTGGTGATTCAAACATTAGCAGGGACAGCTCCCGCTCAGTGATGCTCCCTGTAGCATCAACTACAGTGACTCAAACTGTAGTAGTAGAAATGACAGTGAGGATTCCTTCAATCCAGCAGCCAGGGCAGGTTTATGGACTACGGTAGGAACTGTAGCAAAGTTCCCATCTCTGGAGAAATCCTTTTCTCCCTTTTGCTCTTCCAATTCCAATTCCTTATTTAAGTCACTCTCTATTTCTGTTTTCCTGACTGGACATTCATTGATATAACATAGATGCAGTACATTAAGGTAAGTGCTATAAACTAAGTTATATAGGTATAGTTGGTGTAGGAAAAAAACAATCGTTAATCTGCTTAAGGGGACAAAAGTGAGAGAAAATTTCACTCGAATAATTTTTTGCTAAGGGTCTAAAAGACTGAGTTAATAGAGGATTGGAGTAAGGGAGAAGAAGAAAGAAAAAATAGCAAGTGTAAAGTTAGGTAGACTTCTTAAAAGCATGATATTTTGAAAAGGATTACCCTAGGACTTGGAATTAGAGCATTTTATATTTTTTCATATGTTTTTCAAAAATTCACTCTATCCTAGTTGTATAATTGTATCCAGATATTTTTGCTCTCTTAGTAAACATGATCTTCTTAACTCCTTTTAACTTCACAGGATTACAGACTCTAAGTAGCCAAGGGTAAAATTGGGAATAAAAAAAGTTGTCTAAACAAATTCCATACATCCTATTTGACAGATGAAAAATATTAGCAGCTATATAACCCAGGGGCATGCATTGAAACATAATCAATGTTTGTAAATTGCTTTGAGACTCTTAGTGAGTGTACACATATGAAAAGTTGTATCATCATTTTTCTTATCTAGTGTAGTTTATTTGTGAGATTATAATTTGGTGAGTGGCAGAGAGTAGGTAGCTGTCCAGATTAAGTTTAAGAAGGAAAACTTTATATCATGAAAATAGTAAATTTCTATTAAATTTTATTGAGTGCTTTGTTACATCAAGCAATAATAGTTATAAATAATTAAACAATAAAACAAGTCTAGGCATGTGTGATTTGGATTCTTTAATGTGTGCCTCAGGCATGTGATAAGTCATAATGGTAGAATCAAATTGACTTTAATCAAGAAGCCTGCATTAATGAGCTAGTAACTCACACCCTGTTGTCTATTTATTGCTGTAATAACATCAACATTTTTACAAGTTCAAAGATCTGCTTTTTCCTTGTGCACCACACACAAAAAAACAAAACAAAACAAAAAAACCCCAAAATTCTGATTAAGCACAGATGTCCTCTTCTCAATGCCAGAATTTAACATTAATTACAAATTCTTAAAGGCCTTTAGCTTTAAATGTCACATTTTAGAGTACAAAGCAAGATGTAACGTAGCAATTCTGTTCACTTTCCATCTTGTTAGATTGTTCCTGTGATACAAACAGACCATGAAATGGGCTCCCTCAAAATTAAATTTCAATAGATTGAAATCTGTAGGAATTTTTAGACACTTACTCTGCTGGTCTCATAAATAGGATGTCTCAAAATAGTTCATTTAAAAAACTGTAGATTAGTGCCTTAAAGAGAGATAATTTGACTCTATTAAAATTTCCAAATGACTCTCTCGTATGCAAGTTTGTCATCAGTTTGTCTCAGAGCTCAGCAGTTGCCAAAATACCATACATTTCATGGTATCTGGCAAGCAATGACAAAAAAAATACTAGATCTGGTTAATATTTATATTATAGTGAAACATTCTAAAGAAAATGAATAAAATCCTAAATTCCTGTTTCTGTGAGGCCCAGGGATACTAGATTTTGCAGCTCCGTATAACACCACTCATATGGTATTCTGTTTGAATACTGCTCAAGACCCAAATGCATGGGCATCTCCAGGGTGAGTCCGATATAATTATGACTATTTCATCCCAGGATTCTAGCACTGAGGTGCAGCTCATTCATGTCATGACTTTATTCTCTTTTGGCTGTTCCTGAGGTCTTGAAGGATGTCACTATTTCTTATGGTTTCTTGATTTAGTGCATAGAAAAGGATGGCAACCCTTTGGATTATATGCCAAGAAAAGCAGATCAATCATTTTCCATTTAAAGCTCTTTTCTTTCCCTATTCCATAGAAAATTGTTATGCACTGCAAGAGTTACCAAGTGGATCATATTCCCCTTTTTTCTCATGTCATGCCTAGGTTTCAGTCTTTGATTGTTCTCCAAGGCCTGATAATTAAGTCCAGGCTGAGTAGCTCAGCATTTAGCCTGACCTCAGTTTATTTTTCTTACATCACTTCCCACCAACATTCCTACCTCCTCCCAGGTACAATAAGCTCTGGACACAACAGACTACTCCACAATTCGCCAAAAGGTCATGCACTTTGATACCACCATTTACAATATTCTCAGTGCATAAAATAACATTTATTTATTTTTTTCTCTTGGAAAAATTACATTAATTCTTTGAAACTAGCTTTTTTTCCCCCAGTGACACACTGATTTGCCCATTCAGATGTATTTTATTCATTCAACAAACATTTATAAGATGCTTTTTCTCTATTGGACATTAAAAGCTAGAGACTCTACAGTGAACAGATGCCCTGACCTCTATATAAAATTTATCAAACAGGCAATTATAATGCAGAAGACTGAGTGATATAATGGAGAGAAGTCCTTAGCAGTGTGATAAGGATAAGCCCTTGGGGCACCTAACACAATTCTGATGACTGAAGAAATGTTTCCTGAATGGTGAAATATACAAGAGACATGAAGGATAAGCAACAGTTAACTGAGTAAAGAGTTAAGAGTCTCATTTCCATTAAAAGATCGAGCTTTCCCCAGAATATAATAGAGTACTTTGAAATTTGTAAAGTTTAGGTATATATAATCTCCCTTAATTCTTAACGTTAGGTACATTATTATTAGGTACATTATTGGGTACATTATTAGGTACATTATTATTCCCATTTTACAGAGGAGAGTATTAAGACTTAGCTTGAAAGAGGGAAGTTCAAATAGGTTTATATTCCCCTTTTGTCCCATGATGATGTTGGGTCATGGTTTTGGGTCACCATTTACCTGGTGAACCAAGGTCCAATCAGGAGATAGAAATTACACAGTAATTTGAACAGAAAATAATTTAATATAGAGAATCAGTAACTATACCAAAGGGGTAACTATAAAGATAGAGATAACTATTAAGAATACCCTATGACTGAAGGAGAGTACCCCAAAAAAGGGCCACTTGGCAGGGATACCCCCCTCTAAGCCTGGGATTCATAAAAAGATGTGGTTGTAACCAATTGGACGGTGTAGAAATTCACTGGCTTCCACAAGCCAGACTTGGTCCACAGTCATCAGAAAACACCTCTCCAAGGTAGAAACAAACTGAGACTGACAGGCAGGCATGCAGAAGAAGTCAGGTGTTTGGAGCCTGATCACAGGAGGGTAGTATCTGTCCTGGGGTGCATGTCAGCATGGCCACAGGAACAGTCCTCCAATAGTTAGATGGACTGAGGGGGAACAGCAGTAAAAGGATCAGGGGTTTGGGAACCCAACTGATGGCAGGGCAACATATGTCCTGGAGTGTGTATTTGTAGTAACCATGTCTTGGAAATGCCACGGGAAAGAGAAATAAGAGAGAATATGTCTGCCTGGTTTCTTCCCACTGTCTATTTCCCTTTAGTCAAAGTTCTCCCCACAAAGAATCCCCTGCATTACTGAGTTCTACCATCTGGCCATTTTGAAGGCCATTTGGGATGCCAGATCCCATATCCTGCAGTGTGTGCTTCATCAAAATGTGGAAATGGCAAGAGGAGCCCAAAACCCTGACCTGAGGGAGGTTATCACAGCTGTGCAGCCGAGGTACACAAGAGGGCCCAGTACTCCCTAGACAAGTGGATGGTCAGTCCCTGATAGGGTCCACGTGGTCCAAAGGGTAGGTAGAGTTGAAGGAACCTGAGTAGGTTCACAGGGATCTATTATACCCTCTAACTCTCCTTTTTCAACATTTCATGGCTGATTAATGCCCAACAGACAAGCAGGTTGCCACCAAATCTCAATTATAGGAGCCATTTTTGGTCTTTAAATTAAATTTATATATTTTTACTTTCATAGATTCTGTTTGCTTTGCAGCTGAATTTTCACTGCAATCATATTTTCTGCATATATATGTTCTGGGGAGCCTCACTGTGGCCCACAAGGAGTGACAACTTGAGTCTAGATCTTCTGGTTCTTTCTATCATATTTGGGGATAAACCTGTGTAATTTTCTTGAAGACAAATTTCTTTCGTGTCCTCTCCATTGGGCAGTTTTTAAATCAACCTCTTCATTCTCATTATATTTTCATCTACCTTTTCCTTGATTACAGGAGTTATGAGGACTCGGTGAGTGAAGGTAATGTAATTACTGCCTTCCAAAGACATCACTATCAGAGCAAGAAGGTTAATGAATGAACCCCAAACCTACTTTGAGTCCTAAGGTTTTAGGTGGGTGGCTATTAAAAGCTCTGAAAGCAGATAGATGAGTGTTGTATTAAAAGCAATGGGCACCACGTCAGAGGACTTGAATTCAGGTATGAGCTCTGTGATATGTTCACTGTGTGGTGTTGGCCAAATCATTTTGCTTCCCTGAATTTCGATCCCTTCTCTGGAAAAGCACAAAATAATACTTATTTTTGAGGGTTTCCAGGAGAATTAAATCACATATATTTGAAACTGCCTGGCCCATATCAGACACAAAATGTTATTTCAACTGCTCAGTGTTATAGAGCATGACCTCCTCTTTGTCTTTCTTTTTGCCCAGGTCTCACTCAACACAATTAACATGATGTCTCAGACACCAAGATACATTGTAACAGTTCCCTCCAGGCTTTACTTGATTGCATTTGGATGTCCCTGAATGTGTGTGCATGAGTCTGTTTGTCTGGCTCTCTGTATGTTTGTATTAAAGCATCATCTCTCATTATCTGAAGAGGCATTAATATGATATACCTGAAAGATTTTAAAAAATAAAACAACCAGAATGTAGCTTCACATGGTATCAAAGCACTTTACAGCATGACAAGGTTTTATGAATGTTTTGTGCTGCTATATGGCTCCAGATATGGTAAGTTTCATCCTGCTAACCTTTTTCTAGAGAGAGGCTGATTGGATCCCCCATTCATTAAACACAGCAGAGCCCATTAAAGCTCAAATGACAGGCTATTTATTAATACACAAAAATAAATGTTCACTCAACCTGAAATGTGTTTGTGACACCACAGATATGGAAGCTAGTGCATAAGTGAGTCATGGACACATCTTGGGTTCTCATTCTTAAGCTAAGACTCCTTTCACAGGAGATTATTGACTTTTTGGAAAAAATGTACTACTTCTTGACAGTGGAAAAACTAGACCAGGGAGAGGAGAAGAAAGGGACCAGCATGTATTAAGCATTGCATTGGGGAGCCCAGGTCATGCAGCATACAAACACCAACCTCAGTTGACATCAGTGCACAGAAAGAGCAGGAAGGGCAGAGAATAGATCTGGGGCCCAAGGGAGGATAACCAACAGAGATTTTATGAATCAGCCCTTGCACATTTGATCTACTATCTCTTTTAATTCCATGCACCCTCTCACCACCCAGTCACTAGACAGCATTCCACATTCTATGTGGAACTACAGCCTTCATCCAAAGAGAAAGGAGTGTTTGTCACATTTGCCTTCCAAGGTTTTATTCTTTTTCTTTTTCCTTCTTTCCTTCCTCTCTCCCTCCTTTTCTTCCTTTCTACCTTTCTTTCTTTCTTCCTTTCTACCTTCCTCCTTCCTTCCTTCCTTCCTTCTTCCCTCTCTCCTTTTTTAATATTCCATTTTATGATTTAAAACAACTTCAGCTAAGCTATAATCTCAAACTATTCCAGATTCCTCACTCCCCATCATCATAATGTTTCAAGTCCTTGAGTTCTCCCATCATCTAGTACATACATATAAAAAATGTAAAGTTGCATATTTTTATTTGTTAAATAAAAGATCCTTCTGTTTTCTATCAGATGCCTCTTTGAGATAAAGAAAAATGTAATATGTGGAGGAAGTTACTCTGCATCACATAGGATTTTAAATAGAAGCCAGAAGGAGATAATGGTTATTATGTTTTGAGTAAAATTAACTCTTTATGAGAATTCCAATTCAGGATTTAGAGAGGAAGGGAAAGGACAGAGATTTCAGAACCTTCTGACCTTTGGTTCTGTTCAATCCCATTCTATTTTACTCTAAGGCCTCGTTTGAACTACAACTAGTCACCTACATTGTTAATATTTATGCTTTATGTGATTCTCACTCACAATGTATGACATAGATGTTATCATCATTCATGAGAAAACTGAGGTCTAATGAGATCATAGCCAGAAAGCAAGTGGCAGAACCAATATGCAATTCCTGGTCTGCCTTACTCCAAATTCCCTGTTCTTTCTTCCTGACACTCCTTTAAGTTAATAGATGCAGACTCATATAGGAAAGAATTATTCAATCTGCACTTCATATATTTACTAAATTCAAATGACACAAACATTTCTTGCACCAGATGCAAGAATAATTATTTTGTGTTACTTAAAAATTGAAGGAATTATGCAGAGAACTAGAACCATAAAACCTGAGAGTTTAAAACTTAAGATTCTTGGTAGGATGAGACTGTTGATTATCTGACATTTAATAGGATATGGAAAAATTCACCAGTAGCATTACACTGTGGGATGATAGAGAGGAATGCTTAAGAGAACTATAATTTCCCTCTCATCACTGAGAAGGAGAGTCAATGAAGCAGTTCTGAAAATCCACAGTGACAGCTAATTATCCCAGAGCAGAGACTTAGAAGGGACAGAATGGTCTGGGTAAGTGTGATACCAGAAAATAACTAACATTTTGACCAATAGGCCATGGTATCCCTTAGCGATTGTAACTCACATCAGATTTGTAGTATCTTAACAAGAGGCTCAAAAGAAAATGCTTCTAATAACTTTTAGCTGTCCATCTTGACTCAGTTGGCTTGAACTAATCTAGGGGTTTAATGCTTGCCTAGAAAAAACATTTTGCGGAGGCTTTTATTCATATTAAAAAAAAATGGAATAGGAATATCCAATCAATAAATATTCTCTACATGGCCTTGGACAAAATCATGCAGCCAGCATGAATCATCATCAGAAACCTTTAGTCAATCTCTTCTTTCCACACATATTACCCTCTCTCTTAGGGGCAGCTCTGTCCACACTCTTAGATACCCTTTTCTCCTGTCCTTTAATATCACTAAGCCAAATTCACAAGAGATTTTAAACTCCTTCATGGTAATTTATGCCTGATTATTTATATTAGTTATCAACTGCTGTGTAACAAATTACCACAAACCTAGCAGCTTGAAACAATACACATTTATTACTTCACAGTTTCTGGGCATCAGACTCCACTAGGTCCTCTACTTAGGGTTTCACAAGACTGCAAACAGTGTGTTGGCCAGGCTTCATTCTTGTTGGGGAAAGAATTTTCTTCTAAGCTCACTCAGGTTGATAGAATTCATTTCCTTGTAGCTATAGGATTAAGAGCTTCAGCTTTTTGTTGGCTGTTGCTGGGAGGCTTCCCCGAGCTCCTAGGCCACTTTCTGTTTCTTGTCATGTAGAATTCTTCAACATGGCTGCCAGAAAGGAAAATCTCTATAGCATATCGGCCAGCAAGATGGAGCCTCAGGAAAGGTATTGTGATCATGGCAGTTTCCTTTCATTCTTGCCATATTCTGTTGGTCAGAAGAAAGTCATAAGTCAATGGAAGGGAATCACACAAAGGCATGGACACAAGGAGGTGAGGGTCACTGGAGATCACCTTAGATCTGTTCACAACATAAAAATGCTGTCTTTAAGAGGATACCTTTTCCAAACATATGTGCTTTTAATCAAAGGATTAAAGTAAAAGAGTAATCACTTAGGATGATGGACAAGGGACAGCAAGAACATTTGAGAAAGAGAGACTAGCCACAAATTAACCTGATTTCCTGAAATCTAGAGTTTTCTGTTGACAGCATAAGCCTGTACAATATGCTAGAAGGTTTATTCCACAACAATGTTTTACTCATATACTCACACTAACAAGAAATGGGATCTTGGGAAATCTGCATAACTTTTCTAATTCTTAGTTTATTGATCTATAAAATTAGTAATAATCACATTTTGTTGGCAGGTTTGCTATTTAGATTAAATAGCCTTAGAGATGAAAAGAACCTGGTAAATAGAGTTGCTCCTTGCTGTCTAGACTATGCCAATTCCTCCTGAAAATGAAATCTAATTGTACACTAAATTTACTCTGAAGGTCCCAAGCAGCCAAGGCAAAAGGGGGAAATTATGTGTCTTTAACAATAGTTTCAAAAATAAAAGTAGTCTTTCTTTTTATGTGAAAAGCAACTCTCAAAAAATATCTTCTTAAAATTTGAAAAACTTCAATAAAATTTGCAAAAATGTTACTTTTGCAAACTTTTAAACATTGCAGATAGAAATTTTCTTTGACCACTACCCCTAGCCCTAGTTTGATCTGAGCAGTAGTTACTTTTATTGATTTTTTTGGTATTTTATTCCAGAACTTCTTCTGTACAGTTATAACTAATTTTGTAGATAGTTTAGTCTCACATATTTCTTTTTTTTATATATATACAGATAATATTATATTCTATATAATGTTCTTTAACTTACTTTTTCATTCAGCATATTTTCTGGAGTTATACCCAGATTAGTACATGTAAAGTAATATTATTCGTTTGAACTATTCTATAATATTTCCATATTCACATTCTCAATATGCAGGTATAAAAGTGTTTATCTAAAGTAAAAGCAAAGAAAAGAGCTTGGTGGAACAGAAGCTAAAGACATTTTTATTTTTAATATATACTGCCAAAATGACCTAACCAATTTACACTCCCCTCAAGGTGAAATAGTTGCTGTGCAAAGGAAACCATAAACAAGACAAAAAGACAACCCTCAGAATGGGAGAAAATATTTGCAAATGAAGCAACTGACAAAGGATTAATCTCCAAAATTTACAAACAGCTCATGCAGCTCAATATTAAAAAAACAAACAACGTAATCCAAAATTGGGCAGAAGACCTAAATAGACATTTCTCCAAAGAAGATATACAGGCTGCCAACAAACACATGAAAGGATGCTCAACATCACTAATCATTAGAGAAATGCAAATCAAAATGACAATGAGGTATCATCTCACACTGGTCAGAATGGCCATCATCAAAAACTCTAGAAACAATAAATGCTGGACAGGGTGTGGAGAAAAGGGAAACACCTCTTGCACTGTTGGTGGGAATGTAAATTGATACAGCCACTATGGAGAACAGTATGGAGGTTCCTTAAAAAACTAAAAATAGAACTACCAAATGACCCAGCAATCCCACTACTGGGCATATATCCTGAGAAAACCATAACTCAGAAAGAGTCATGTACCAAAATGTTCACTGCAGCTCTATTTACAATAGCCAGGACATGGAATCAACCTAAGTGTCCATCAACAGATGAATGGATAAAGAAGATGTGGCACATATATACAATGGAATATTACTCAGCCATAAAAAGAAATGAAATTGAGTTATTTGTAGTGAGGCAGATGGACCTAGAGTATGTCATACAGAGTGAAGTAAGTCAGAAAGAGAAAAACAAATACTGTATGCTAACACATATCTATGGAATCTAAGAAGAAATGAAAAAGTTCATGAAGAACCTAGGGGCAAGATGGGAATAAAGACAGAACTACTAGAGAATGAACTTGAGGATATGGGGAGGGGGAAGGGTAAGCTGTGACAAAGTGAGAGTGGCATGGTCATATATACACTACCAAACGTAAAATAGATAGCTAGTGGGAAGCAGCTGTATAGCACAGGGAGATCAGCTTGGTGCTTTGTGACCACCTAGAGGGGTGGGATAAGGAGGGTGGGAGGGAGGGAGATGCAAGAGGGAAGAGATATGGGAACATATGTATATGCATAATGGATTCACTCTGTTGTAAAGCAGAAACTAACACACCATTGTAAAGCAATTATACTTCAATAAAGATGTTTAAAAAAAGTCAATAAAAAAAAGGCAATAGGAAAGAAAAAAAATAGTGTTAAACAAGATAATGTAAGAAATGTGCCCAGTGCAGCCCTTGGCATATATTAAAGTGCTCAATAAATGTTAGATTTTACTATTACAGTGAGCTATTTTTTTCCAGTAGTTTGACTTGTTAGAAGGATAGGAATTGGGGGAATATCTAGGACAGTTAGGTAAGATTCACTAAATGTATGAATGTGAATGTGAAACTCAAATGAGCAATGTGATGAGGACAAACTCTGTACTTCACAATTTTGCTTAAGGCCAATTCACCGTGTACTTAGAACTCATATATGATGAAATCATTAACATATCTAGGACAGGAATATAACCCCATTTGTACTCAAGTTGGTGAAGTCCAGTATTCAAGCCTCAAATATCCCTCATTAGAATGTTTCATGTGAACTAAAATATTTTCATAAGTTTTATATATTTTGGATTCTAACAGACCTAAAATTTCATTTGAAATTTTAAATTAAACCTGACTTAAAATATGACATACCAGCCCTAGCACATCGCCAAGCTAAATGAATTACTAAGATAAGATAAATCCTAATGATAAAACTAAATGACAAATGACAGCATTCCTCTTTTAAAACATTCAAGATATTTGATACCCTGAGTTAGATTAAGAGGAATTTAATTGTATTTCTATTGAGTAAAGTTGATAAATACAGAAATGGGGGCTAAAAACAAGTTCTTAGCTAATTTTTTTAGGAAATATGGAATCCATAGTGTTAAACATTGCACAAGAATATGATGTAAAATATGTTCCACGTATTTTCTGCTATTTTTTTTCATTTTGGTTTTGTCTCATTAATTAATCTTTATTTTAAATACATATATATATATACATAGATGTATATGTGTCTGTATGTATATATATATATATATATACATACACACACACACACACACACACACACACACACACACACACACACACACACACCAATAGAAAACAGCCACCCAAAACCAAAGGACTATAGTGAAAATTTAATCTTACTGCCACCATTAAAACCCCCTCCAACCCCCTTTCTAGATGTAACTGGTATTGTCAATCTCTTCGGTATCCTTCCAGAAATATTCCATTTATACAAGCATATATGTTTTTGTAGACAAATTTTCCCCAAGTATGGGAGAATTAGATAAACAGTAAGTTGCATTTGTATTTAATAATATATCTTAAATATGATTTCATATTAGTACACTATTTCACATCACCCTACAATATTCCACTCTATAAAGATAGCATTCTGTATTTAATCAGTTCTACAATGATAGACATTTAAGCTGCTATCAGTGTTCTCTTATTATGCTGCCATGAACTACGTTGTATACATGCCTTTGCTCAAATGTGTCAATATTTCTGAAGATCATTATTTAGTCATTGGAGTTGGTTGGTCAAAGGACATCTCTTCTTAATTTTGACAAACATTGCAAATTGCAATGACAGTTGAGAATTTACAGTCTCATATACATTTTACTAAAGTTTCTGTTTTCCAAACTCTCCATATTGTGATTTGTCAAGTAATTGTTTTACTTATCGATCTCGTAGATGAAAAATGGGTTGCATTTAATTCATAGTGAGATTGATTTTTTTTTTTTTACCTGCCATTTATCTTTTGTATACTACCAGTTTGTGTTCTTTGTCCATTTTTCTATAGGGTTAATGTTATTTTTCTCATTGATTAAATGAATTTTTCATATATTAAAGAAAGTTGTTTCCTTAGGTTGCAAGTATTTTTTCCTCAGTGAAGTATATATATATATAGGTTGCAAGTATTTCTTCTCCAGTTGGTCATTAGTCTTTTGAATTTCTCTATCTTACTGTCAAAAGCTTATAAAGTAGACAAGCATATCAATATTTTCCTTTCAGCTTTTGAGGTTTATTTCTTGCTGAGAAAGGTCCTCCTCATCCCTGAAGTATGAAATAATTTATATTTTTCTACAAAATTACCTATTTGATGCAGGTTTTCAATATACTTGTGTATATTTGAGCAAAATAACATCTTATAATCTATAATTAAATTCTCATTCTTACTTCTCACTATGTTTGTTTTCTCCTTTTTTTGATAAAAATAATGATCTTTTATCAATTGTATCTTTTCCAAAAGAACTAGCTTATGAGTTTACTTACTAATTCATCCTTTTTCTTTTTTCTCTTTCACTAGTATCAGGTTTTCTCTACTTACTTCAATTTCCTTAAGTACAATATCTTTGATTCTTTTTCTTTTTATAATTTTATAACTTTCAGCTTTTATCTTTACTTTTTTATTTTTCCTTAGGTTTCTTTTGCTGTATTTTTTTTTCCTTCCTGAGCTCCTGAAATAAGTGTTTAATTAATTTATTTTCAGTCTTTTACTTTCAAAAGATATAGTATTAAAAAATATATTTAGGTATTGGTTTATTATTTTTATTGAGTTATAACTGACATACAATATTATGTTAGATTCAGGTGTATAACATAGTGATTTGATATTTTTTACATTACAAAGTGATCACCACTTTGTAAATCTAGTTACCGTCTGTCACCATACAAAGATACTACACTATTATTGACTATATTTCTTATGCTGTACATTACAACCCCAGGACTTATTTATTTTATAACTGGAAGTTCATACCTCTTAATCACCACCACCTATTTTGTCATCCCCCTCAACCCCTCCTCTCTGGCAACCACCAGTTTCTTCTCTGTATCTATGAGTTGTTTCTGTTTATCTTGTTTTTTAAATGTCACATGTGAGATCATAAGTTATTTGTCTTCCTTCTGACTTATTTCACTTAGCATAATACTCTCTAAGTCCATTCATGCTGTTGCAAATGTCAAGATTTCATTCTTTTTTTATGGCTGAGTAATATTCTATTATATATATATATATATATATATATATATATATATATA
>NW_020174560.1:385300-390097 GCF_003031525.2 Neophocaena asiaeorientalis asiaeorientalis
TATATATATATTATAAGCATACACACATAACATCTTCTTTATCTATTCGTCTTCCAATGGACACTTAGGTTGTTTCCATATCTTGTCTACTGTAAATAATGCTACAATGAACATAGGGGGTACATATATTTTTTTGAATTCTTATTTTTGTTTTCTTTGGATAAGTACCCAGAAGTGGAATTTCTGGATTGTATGGTAGTTCATTTTATATATTTTGCATAACAACCCTTTATCATATATATCATTTGTAAATATCTTTTCCCATTCAGTAGGTTGTCTTTTTGTTTTGTTGATAGTTTCTTTTACTGTGCAGCTTTTTAGTTTGATATAGTCCCATTTGTTTATTTTTGCTTTTGTTTCTCTTGCCTGAGGAGATATATCCAAAAAAATATTGCTAAAACTGATGTCAGAGATCTCACAACCTATATTTTCTTCTAGGAGTATTATAGTTTCAGGTCTTATATTTAATTTTTTAATCAGTTTTCAGTTTATTTGTGTATATGGTGTAAGAAAGTTGTCCAGTTTCATTCTTTTGAATGTAGCTGTCCAGTTCCCCCAACACCATTTATTGAAGAGACTGTCTCTTCCCCATTGTATATCCTTGCCTCCTTTGTCATAGATTAATTGACCATATGAGTGTGAATTTATTTCTTGGCTTTCTATTCTGTTCCACTGATTTATGTGTCTGTTTTTGTGCCACTATATTTTTTGATTACTGTAATTTTGTAGTAGTTTGAAATCAGGGAGTGTGATACCTCCAGCTTTGTTCTTCTTTCTCAAGATAGCTTTGGCTATTTGAGGTCTTTCTGTGGTTCCATACAAATTTTAGGATTACTTGATCTCGTTCTAGGGAAAATTCCATGGTATTTTGATAGGAATTGCATTTGAATCTGTAGATTGCTTTGTGTAGCATGCACATTTTAACAATATTAATTATTTCAATCCATGAGCACAGTATATCTTTTATTTGTTTGTGTTGTCTTTAGTTTCTTTCATCAATGTCTTATAGTTTTCAAAGTATTGAATACAAGTATCTTGCCTTTAGTTCATTCTAGTTATTTGAAACTCTCTGGGCTTCCTAAACCTGGATGTCTGTTTCCTTCCTCATATTATGGAAGTTTTCAGCCATTACTTTTTCAAATGATTTTTCTGGCCCTTTATCTCTCTCTTCTCCTTTGGAAACCTTATAATGTGAAAAATATGTTGCTTGATGTACTCCTACAACTCTGTAAAGGTATTTTTACTTCTTTTAATTCTTTTTTCACTTTGTTGCTCTGTCTGGGTGAGTTCCATTGCTTTGTTTTCCAGCTCACTGATTTTTCTTGTACCTCCACTCTGCTGTTGACCCCCTCTAGTGTATTTTTTAGTCCAGTTATAACTTTTGTTTGGTACTTCTTATATTTTCTATCTCCTTCTTGAAGTTCCATGTTCATACATTCTTCTTTCAAGATCAGTGAGCTTTTTTATGACCATTATTTTGAACTCTTTTTCAAGTAGGTTGTTTATCTCTGTTTCATTAAGATCTTTTTCTAGGCATTTCCCTTGTTCTTTGGCTTGGAACAGAATTCCTCATCTCCTTATTTTGCTTATGTTTGTCTGTATGTGTTAGGCTAATCAACTACCTCCCTCAGCCTTGAAAGAGTGGTCTTGTGTAGGAGATGTTCTGTGTAGGCCAGAAGTGCAGTCTCCCCTGGCCACCAGAGCCAGGTACTCTTTGGGCATCTTTTGTGTGGGCTGCATGAGCTCACCAGCTATAATAGGGCCCTGGCTGCTGCCCAGGGAGGGCAGGGTTCAGGGTGTTTGCCCAACCCACTGTGGCTTGGCCACTGTGTTGAAAGGGCAACTTTGAGTTGCTTGCCTCTCCCAGTTGTGACTCAAGCACTGTGGCAAGTGGGAGGAGCTCAGGCCTGATTGTGGCTTGGCTGCTGCATGGGGAGGGTAGGACTAAGGGCTCTTACCTAGCCCAGTTGTGGTCTAGCTTTTGCGCTGGAAATGTGGGGCTCAGGGGACTCATCTGCCCAGTATGGTTTCAGCTTGGCTGCTTCACAGGGAGGGTGGGGTTCATGGTGCTCACTGAGTCCTGTTGTCACTTGGCAACAGCACAAATAGGATGGGGCTTGGGACTCTCACCCATTCTGGTTGCAACTTGGTCCCTGCAGATGATGGATGGGGCTCAGATGGCTTGCCTGACCAAATTGTGACTTGGGTGCTCATTGGGGGTGGGGGAGACACAGAGTGCTTGCCCAGTCTTGCTATAGCATGGGTGGGTGGAGCACACCCTCCAGAGTAGCAGGTTAGAGAGAGGGAACCAAAAATGGTGCCTATAGGCTCCATCAGCAGCAAGTTCTTGCAGGTTCCTGCCTCTCCTAGAGCTGCTTTAAAATGTCTCTGCACTTTTTAATCTGTTGACTTTGTGCTGGTTCTCAGTGCCAGAGAGTTTGTGCAGGAGCCTTTTAAGAGTAGGATCACCATTCCTTGCAGTTCTATGGTTTTCCTGGTGTTAGTCCCCATTAATTTTCCAAACCAGATGTTTTGGGGGCTCATCTTTCCAGTGCCAGCTCCCAGGGTCAGGGTGCCTGAAGTGGGGCACAGTCCCTTCACTCCTTGAGTTAGAGTTTCGTATTTTCTGGGATCCCTCCTGATTGTGGAGTCACCACATCTGGGGTGGGGTCCCAGGTGAGGCTGTGTCTCTGCCTCTCCTACCCTTCTCCATGTGCTTCTTTTGCCTTTTGTTGTGGAGGTGCTGCTTATCTAGTTCTCAGGTCCTTTTCAGAGGAAATACTGTTCTACATGTAGCTGTAAATATGCTGTATCTGTGAGAGGAGGTGAGTTCAAGGTCTTCCTACACCACCAGCTTGGACTCCTTGTTTCTTCTCCATTTATTTTAAGACATAATAGAAACAAATTAATTTCTAAATGTATTTAATATATTTTTCTCTTTGAAAAGTATATGGACATAGCTTGGCCAAACATCTTGGATTTATCCATATAAAAATAAAAGCAAAGAAAATCCGTAAGAGATAAAAAGGAGTTTAGTATACTATTCTATCAATTCTATCACAACATAACATTTTCAATAACAGAGTAATTTGCAGGAAAACTAAGGCTGAAATATTCTCTGGTCTTTAGTTATAATCTCAGGCATTTAAAAAATGATTTTATAAAAATATTTAGACAATTTCAATTGTAGTATAATGAAATAACATTTATAATACAAACTAACTATAGCTGCTTATTTTCAAAAGTAGAATGGGAAACCAGTGTTTCAAAGCCCTGATTAGTTCTTCTGTCCTAAGTAAAGGATAAGCCTTCAAGCTGGCAGTCTTCTGTTCAGAGAACATAGGGTCTTGGGTATGCAAAATTTATTCTGGAACTGTACAATGAATTGAGAGCTAAATTTCTCTGGAAATGGGGTTGAGGAAGATGGTGACGAGAAGAAATGCAAACTCAGAAAAACAAAAATTGTAAGAAGGGTATTGAGAGACAAAGTGGGGTGCAGCAAAATGACAGAGAGTTAAAGTCAGCAGATTAAAATATTTTATGAAAAATTCTAGCTGGTCAGGAGTCTAAAGAATTTTATGGAAGTAAATATTTGACAATAAATTTTAAAATTTGTTTTACTTTAATGTAAAAGCCTTCTATTGCCAGAAGCCTTCAGTGATGCTTATCATACAAACAAATATCATGTGTGTGTGCAGTTTGGGGAACATGGCAAGTAATAGCTCTAAGAAAAGGTAGATTCAGGGCCTAGAGTCAGTAAGAAGCTTGTCTAAAGCTTAGTCAAGCTGAGGGGACTATTAACACCATCTTGGTCACTAGAAATTTAAAAAGTGTCTTATTAAAAGACCAAGATTTAAAGAGACTCTGGATAAAAAAAGGAGATATATTGAGATTTATCAGAAAACCCAACAGAGAGAGCACTCTGAGAATCTCTACAGAAAAGAGACACAGAACCTCATAAAGAAGTTTTTCCTGGAAAAGCCATGGCCTAACCTCAAATCAAAGCCTGCAGGGTTGAAAAATTCAGTGAGCCATGGGACAGGTTTGGTGTAATTAAAGACCACAGAAATAGCTGCATGAGGCTCCTCTCAGAGTAGCTGCCCTCAGGTTAAATCTCAAATAGGTTTCTCTATTTAGAAGCACAAAAAACCCAGCATGAGCCTTGGTTCTAGGCAGAAAAAGAGGAGTTTCTCAAATAACTTTTCTACTGTGCTCAGGAGGCCAATGTTATGTGGACCAACCAAGCTCTGTCTTCACTCAGCCCCTCTCTGCATGACCACACAAGCCAGAATCTTAAAATTGGAATCTGTATTCACTACCAGAAGAATACAGATTTTTCTCATGTTGAGTACATTCAATACTGATCAAAGTAGCCTTTTAATTATAAATGTGTGAAGGTGTACAATAATCATGAACAGACAAAACAACCAGAAGAACTAGCCACTGAACAAAACGGTTGTTGCAGGAATCAGAAGAGATGTTAAAATTAATTATAATTAGCATCCTCCCAAAGATTCAGAAGGATTTAACATTTATTAAAAATTAACTCATCATGGGGCTTCCCTGGTGGCGCAGTGGTTGAGAGTCCGCCTGCCGATGCGGGGGATGCGGGTTCGTGCCCCGGTCCGGGAAGATCCCACATGCCGCGGCGCGGCTGGGCCCGTGAGCCATGGCCGCTGAGCCTGCGCGTCCGGAGCCTGTGCTCCGCAAACGGGAGAGGCCACAACAGTGAGAGGCCCGTGTACCGCAAAAAAAAAAAAAAAAAAAAAAAATAATCCCATTCAATTTAAAATAGGT
>NW_020174560.1:390115-455629 GCF_003031525.2 Neophocaena asiaeorientalis asiaeorientalis
GAGAGGCCCGGGAACCGAAAAAAAAAAAAAAAAAAAAAAAAAATTAACTCATCACTATTTAAAAAGCAATGAGAATTTTTAGCTATTAAAACCAATGTAATGGGTAGAGGGTGCTTGGTAGGTAAACTTCAAGATGGCTACAAGCAAGCCCTACCTTCTGGTATTCATGTCTTAATTCTTAATCTTTGCATATGGGTTGGAGCTAGTGATTTTCTTCTAACACATAGAATATGGCAAAATTGATGGATAGCATTTCAAAGATTAAGTTGCAAGGAGACTGTGGCTTCCATTTTTCTATCCTTTTGTTCTCATGCTTGCTCCCTCAGATGGAAGTCAGCTGCCACATTGTGAGCTGACATAAGGAGAAGCCCCCATAACAATGAACTGAGGGAGTCCTACAGGCAATGATTAGTAAGAAACTGAGTCCCTTTGTCCAACAGCCCTGAAAAATTGCATATTGCCAACAATCACATGAGTGAACTTGAAAGTAGATATTCCCTCAATCAAATCTTCAGATGATACTTCATCCCTGGGCAAAATCTTGATTGGAATCTTGTGAGAAGCCTTGAAGTAGCGGAATACACTTAATTCTTAGCTGGACTCCAGACACTCAGAAACTATAAGATACTTTACTTTACTACTTTACTTTCACTAAGTTTTGGAGAAATTTTTTATGATGCAATTGATAAGTCATAAGGTTGCTGGGGAGGCAGAGAGGCAGTTGGGAACTTATCTGAAGGTCAAATAGTAGAATGGCTCCTGGTGAAAAATCAAATTAATGATAAAGTCAAGGCAGGAATTTTCTCAAAACACAAGACAAAAGAAAAGTAAGAAAAAAATAATGTATTTATTTTTTGGAAGTTAAGAGATGTAGAGAATAGATGTAAGAGATTGATGGATAAGAGAGAGTCAAAGAAATAATAAGGAAATATAATTTTTTAAAATCCCTAATCTGAAGAAAGTTTTGAGTTCTCATGTAGAGTCAGTGAAAGCTTAAATTATTATTGAAGAAGATACTTAGTAACATTGTGGTGACATTTGTTACTTCTCAACAACAAATGGAAAATTCCATAAGCTGAGAGAAAAATTAAAATTTCCAGTATTCTAGAAAACATTCCAAGATGCTTACAATGTATTTAAGAAAAATATTTTGAACTTATTCAAATTATATTCAAATGTAAAAGCAAAAGAAATACATTTTCAGAAGTTCTAAAAAAGAGGAGGCTTAAAATTAATTCCTTCTCCTTGATTAATTATTAAAGTATGTGCTCCAGAAAAAAAAAGAAAAAAAAAAAAAAAAGACTGAGTCCAAGAAAGAAGAGAACAAAATAACATATTAATAGTAAAATACATAATTAACTCTAAATTATATAGCTAGTTCAGTTATGAAATTTATAAAATGGAAAAAATTTCAGTTTAAAACAGCAGACAGCCGCGCACGTGGAGGAGCCGCGCTGAGGGCCCGGCTGGGCGGTGGGCACTTGACAGGGGTGGCGGGCGGGCGGCTTCCGCCCGGCCCAGGGCGCTACCCCTGAGCTCCCGCCTCCCTGTAGGCCTGGCCCAAGGTCTGGCAGCCAGCAACAGAGCCGGGCACCCACGGCCCGAGCGCCCCCGGCAGCATCATGCCTGCACTGCTGGAGCGCCCCAAGCTTTCCAAAGCCATGGCCAGGGCGTTGCACTGGCACATCATGATGGAGCGGGAGCGCAAGAGACAGGAGGAGGAAGAGGTGACCAAGATGAGGGAACAGAAGATGAAGGAAGAGCAGGAGAGAAGGAAGAAAAAGGAGATGGAAGAGAGAATGTCACTAGAGGAAACCAAGGAACAAATCCTGAAGGTGCAGGAGAAGCTTTTAGCCCTACAGGAAGAGAAACATCAGCTTTTCCTGCAGCTCAAGAAAGTTTTACATGAGGAGGAAAAACGGAGGCGAAAAGAGCAGAGTGACCTGACCACTCTGACATCAGCGGCATACCAGCAAGTCTTGACCGCTCACACTGGAATTCACCTCCTCAGCATGCAGGGGAGCCCTGGAGGACATAATCGCCCAGGCACATTTATGGCAGCAGACAGAGCCAAACAGATGTTTGGACCCCAAGTGCTTACAACCCGGCACTACATAGGCTCAGCAGCTGCTTTCGCAGGGACCCCAGAGCATGGGCAATTCCAAGGAACCCCGGGCGGCGCCTATGGGACTGCTCAGCCCCCACCTCACTATGGACCCACACAGCCTGCCTACAGTCTTAGTCAGCAGCTCAGAGTACAGTACCTGTCTCAGCCACAGCCTCAGCCCTATGCCGTGCCAGCCACTTTCAGCCCATCCAGACAGGGTTCCTCCAGCCTGGTGGTGCCCCGTCCTTGCAGAAACAAATGGAACACGCTAACCAACAGACAGGCTTCTCTGACTCATCCTCCCTGCGCCCCATGCATCCCCAAGCTCTGCATCCAGCCCCTGGACTCCTGGCCTCACCCCAGCTCCCTGTGCAGATGCAACCAGCAGGAAAGTCGGGCTTTGCAACCACCAGTCAGCCTGGCCCTTGGCTCCCCTTCATCCAGCACAGCCAGAACCCGTGATTCTACCACAAGTGACCATCAGATTTGATCTTCAACCTTGCCCCCAGCCCCTGCCGTGGGGGAGGATCCCTGGTGTGTCCTAGTCCCAGGCCAATAAAATCTACCTGCCACTGAAAAAAAAAAAGAAACAGCAGACTGACCAAACATGCTGTGTCTCTCATTTCTCCAGACAAGTCGCTAAGATTGTAATAAATAAAAATAAAAGGCATCATCAGTACACAAGGAAAAGAGAATGGAAATATGTGCATCTACATATTGGAGAACTTAACAAAATTTTTAAAGGTTAAAAGCAAATAAAGGAATAGGAATATTTACAGTGGTAGAGGAATTCACAGACTAGAGTACATGCTGTGGAGGATATACAAAGAAAAGAACTTACAGTAGTAGCCTTGAAAAAAATCCACATTTCAGAATTCAGAAATTCTGTATAGAAGAAGGCTGAAAAGTGGTGACAGGCTGAAATCATAGGGGCTCATTTAGAAGTCAGTATACAACAGTCTAACCCTCTCACTTCAGCCAGCTATTACACTGGATCTCTCTTTAGGTACAAAATCAGAGGTATATTCTGAGGGAAATTTATTAGCAAAAACTCAGGACTCTAAGAAAACTTGAAAATTGGAGATTAAGCGTAAGTATATATAATATGCAGTTAGATTTCAACTTCTCTATCACATACAAAATGCCAGCAACTGGGCATTTACATCACAGATGCAGATCAGTTATTGATTTTGCCCTCCCCATTTGAATAGCCTTAGGAAAAAACAACTTAGCATAAAGGCATTTGGTGATTCTGTAGAAAATGGACAACTTCCAGTCTCAACATTCTAAAGCTGAGCCCACAAGCAGAAAAATCCCTGTCGTGTGCATTAAACTTCCAGTTAGCTTTTTAAATGTGTGCTCTTAGATATGATTTTTTTCTATTAAAAAAAGTTATCAACCTAGAAATAGATAGAAAATTCCTTAACTAACAAGAACTTAACTTACAACAAATAGCAAAATCTTTTGGAACATTGCAACCAAACCACTACAAAAAAAATTGGATTTATAATATTGAAAAGAAAAGGATTTAACTCACATTTGTATGTGATATTTTTGTTTTTCTATAAATTTCCAAATAGTCCACAAAATAGCTATTAGAGATATAGACAATGTAGTAAAGCAGTTGAGTTAAAAAAGAATAAGAAAAATAAACTTGTATATAGGTATATGCCAGAAATAATCAAGAAGAAAATATATTTTTTTAAAAAATTAGTATGACCTATTGCTATATCAACTATTAAAAATAACATCAGTCGGAAAGCGGGGCGGGGGGGAGGGAAAAAAAAAAAAAAAAAAACATCAGTCTAAGAATAAACAAGTGCTAGAGAATATGGCTGGTGGAGTATGTATGGGTGGTTTGCGGAGGAAAACCAAGATGTGAATGAACTTCTAAAACACTGCAAAGTGAATGGTCCAGGGAGATATTTTATGATTGTGCAGCAGCATTAAGAGCACACCTGGCACTGTGGTCATAAATTTAAAATGCAGTCCATCAGCATGCTTTAGTACTTTTGAGAAGCGATACTTATTTGCATTGATACAGGTGCAGAGTTGGGAGAGAGCTGGATTTACCTGAGTTGTGATTTTGTCAAGTGAATTGTAAAATTGAGAATAAGGGCAATGGAGTAAATAATACATTTAAACAAGTTAATAAAATAATTGGCCACAGAATTGAAGTTGGATAAGGAGAGAAGAAAGGACATCAAGAAATACACTGGAGAACAGAAAAGATATCAAGACAAATAGATTGGAGGTCTCATTTGAGTAAAAGGATTGTTGAAATTGGAGTAATAGAAGGATATACATGTTACTATATATAAAATAGATATAATCAGCGAAGACCTACTGTATAGCACAGGGAACTCTACTTAATATTCTGTAACAGCATACATGGGAACAGAATCCGAAAAAGAATGGATATATGTATAACTGAATCACTTTGCTGTACACCTGAAACTAACACAACATTGTAAATCAACTATACCCCAATATAAAATAAAAATTAAATTAAAAAATAAATTAAAAAAAATAGAAAAGTGAGTTGAAAAGTGAGGTTGTGTAAAAAATTGAAATTACGGATTGGTTGAAATTTGGAGTAATGATAAGATCTGAGTGTGACTTAGGTAGAATGGTGGACAAGATAATTAGAAAATAGGAGATCAAGTAACTGAGAAGTATTAACATTGCAAATGTTACCTATGTACATACTGAAATCAATAAGAATTATGATAGGTCAAGGAGAGGATGTAGGTAAATTATACCAATAATGAGGAATAATGGGTAACATAATCTAAAAGGCTTGAGATTTTAAGCTGAAGGTTTGTAAGGAAAAAAGAGGAAGAGAGGTCTGAAATGACAGACCTCTAGGCTCAGTGGTAAAAGGGAAAGAAATAAAATAGATGGAAATAAACAACTACCACTTAGGAGCGCTGCAGGGAAAGCAATACCCCCGGAAAGTTCCAGGTTTATGATGGCACAAGAAGAGACAGGAACCAATCAAGGAAGAGATTGAAGATATAGAGGAGTTCACTGGTGATAAATAGTGAATTCCATTGGTCTCAGTGGAGAAGCAGAGGAGTTGAGGATGAGTGGAAGATGGATGACAAGGAAATGTACAGATCATATATAGTTCTAAGCATAGGAAATAAGGTGTCTGAGGCTGTGATAACATAAAATGGCAATAAAGGAGAAATAGCAAAATTACACGATTTCTGGTATTCTCAAGGAAGATGGTGTTAATGAGGGTAAAACTGTAGGGAGGTGGGAATGGCGGTTGTGGGGCTCTCTCATGATCCCTGCCAATATTGGGCTGAGTGTCTGAGAGAGTGGGATGTTAGTCCCAGTGCCTGTCAGAGATGAACAAAATGTACTTGGAGCTTGGTGCACCCCCCTCCCAACCAAGATGATGGAATGGAGTTATCCTAGGGGAAGCCAAGTGTTACACTTGACCTTAGACAATAAGGGTAGAAGTGATGGGGGCTGAGGTCTCAATTTGGGGGCTCACTCTTGACCAAGTACTATTTAGGGCTCATTAAAGCTGAGTGCCCAGGACCCCTGCTTGAGCTCTGTTTATGGAGTTGAGGACTTCTAATAGCTGGGGAATTTCCTGCCTCCCCGCTAAGAAATCTGAAGAAAAACAGATTCTCTCCTTGCCTGGTATCTAGAATTTGGTCAAATGATATGTACAGCCTTTCAGACACTCTCACCAGGGACTTTGAAGAGTGGAGTAGTGATGCAAAGGCTCAAGGTCAAGTGGAATTCATCCACAAAGTCAAGAATATGGCAATGAGTGTTCAGGGCAGTCAATTTTGATAGTGGGAAGTGCATGACCAGTGGTGACAGTTCCTGGATCAACTTCCTGAGCAGACTTGGAGCTTGGCTGTGCTTGACCTATCCTGGTTCCTACTTAAGCTGCATGCACAAAACTTCCAATATCAGCACTTGCCACAAACCCTTCTTATAAATCCCTCTTCTGCCTAAATAAACCAAATTAAGCTTCTGATATTTTCAGCCAAGAATACAACTAGTACCCCTGCATATGAACAAGATACAGCTGGTGTCCTAGCTATTCACTTGTATTGAAGAATCTCACTCCAGTCCTTTCCACAAGGAAAGACAGCATGTATTCTTATTTTTAGAGATCTTGGTGTTTCCATCACAGTGTTTCTGACAGAGTTTATTAATAGCCTGGCATTCTCTTCTACCCCTAGCACTGGGTACACCATATTTGGCAGTTATTTCTTAAAATTACTAATTATTGGATGGAGTAGTGTCTATAAAAAACTGAATTCAGTGAAAGCTCCACATATTATAAGTGGTTATGATACTACTGACAAATAAAAAGCCTGATGATTCTTACACCTGAGGAGTAATATTTAGTTCTCCCCTTTTTCCTCCACTTGGTAGTTTTCTTAAATTCCATTCTTTTAAGGAAAAGAAATTTAACTTTAATGTCATTGCTTATGTTACCACACACTGAATTCATATAAAGCAGGAAGAAGAAATGGAAAATCTTAAGCACAAAGTAGAATTTTTCAAAATAAGTACATTTCTTGGACCAATATTTTGATTCATATGTGACATTTCTGACTTCAAATTAAATCATCAAATGACTCACCAGACTTGAATCTTGTGTTTCAATTGGTTAGCACAATCTGTTCTCCCAAATTAAATTTCTAAAGGAGTATGTCTTTGGATACTATAGCTGACAGGAACACTACCTAATTAGCTGTTTATATGCAAAGCAGGAGAAAAGATAATTAGAGACATGGATTATGCAAAGGCAATCACACGGACAGAGGGCAAAATAAACTGCAAACATATTGAATCAAATTTGTATATAAATTTCTACAGTTTATCATGTTTCATTTGTATTGTATTACATTTATGCATCGTTTAACATGTTATAAATGAAGTAATATCCTAATCCATTGATTGATAAACTAAATATAAATCTTATAACATGAACTATCTATTGGACTACAAAGATAATAAGCTTCAATGAATGAAAAGGAATAAAGTCTTATATTTGGAAAATGCCTTCCTTAGCTCTGACCTCCAGTACTCTTCTCCAGAAAGGGAAGGTGGGGAGCAATGGAAATAGTTAGCTTTATATCACTAATAGCTTAGTCAAAAAAGAAAAACCCTGGCTTACAGAACCTGTTCTAGTTATCTATTGGTGCATTACAAACCACCTCAAATCTGTTTGGAGTAAAAAGACAAATATTTTATCATGCTCACAATTGTGTGGGTCAGGAAGTTGAGTAGAGCATAGAGAAGATAGCTTGCCTCTGCTCCAAGATAACTAGGACCTCAGCTGACATGACTTAAATGGCTGACAGTTGGTTGCTGAGAGAGTTGGATTAGGGTCACATTTCTGGAGCTTCAGTTCTGGCTGTCAACTAGTTTCTTTGGTTCTTCTCCATATTGCATTTTCTGGGAATGGAATGTCTCAGGAGGCTTCTTCACTCACATGCCTTATACATTAGCTAGCATGGTTGGAACAGCTGGAATTGAATGGACATCTCTCTCTTCTTTTTTTTTTTTTTTCCATGCAGCCTTGGCTGGCATGGGCTTCCACACAGCATCATATTCTTAGGGCAGTAATCCTATGCAATAGCTTGCTTCTATAAGACCGAACATTTCTAAAACACAGCATGGGGAAACTGCCAGTATGTTAAGGCCTGGACTAGGAAATTAGCATGGCAACAATTCCACCATATTTTATTGGTCAAAACATGCCAAGATTCAAGGGAAGAGGACATAGGCTTCTCTCTCAATGAGAAGAGTGTCAAATAATTTGTGGCCATATTTAATCTGCTAAAGAACCTTATATCCACCATGATGATGTACCAGAACCTGGAAGATCTTAGCAGGATTCCATGACATGACTTCACATAGGTGTTGTTGAACCCAAGTTCACGTGCCCAATGCACAGTGAGGCCAAAAAAACTGAAACATCAGACTTTAGAGCAGAGAAAGTTTTATCATAAGGGCCAAGCAAGGAGACTGGGCAGCTCGTGCTCAAAAGACCCAAACTCTGATGGATTTCAGGGAAGAGTTTTTAAAGGCAAATTTGAAGGGAATGCTACAGGGTGTGGCACTTTCTTCTAATTGGTTGGTAGTGAGATAACAGTGTGGTGCTCCAGGCATCTCAATCATCAGCCTCTGGTTCCAACAAGTCTGGGGGCTACGTGCTCATGGTCATCATGTAGTTAACTTCTTCCATTTGGTGGGGGGTTTAGTATCTGCAGAACAACTCAGAAATGTGCATAAGACACTGTTACCTATGTCCTTCAGGGAGGAACCAAAGATTCTGTGACTGCAATATGGCTGATCTATTATTCAAACTGTTACCAGTTCTCCTGGCCCAACTGCTATTTTTTGTTACTACATGTTCACATTCTTTTAATAATTAATTCTTGACCCAGGCTTTTGTGACTCAGGAGAGGCCTGGGGGACTAAAGCTTTTCTACAAACAAGAGGCAGGCAGAGGATGGGTGGGGGGGGTGGGGGAAAGTCTGTTTCAGTAAGGCCTCATAGGGTGCTGCTTACACAGGCTTTCACTTACATGGCAGCCCCCCACCTCCTCCCCCAACACACACACACACACACACACACACACACACACACACACAGACTCACACACGCACACACACATGCACAAGGCAGAAATGCAGTTTCAAGAAGTAAAGTGTTTTGGAACAAGTTATTTTTAAAAAACTGTTCCAAAGTTAGTATGCATGCAAAAATTCATATTTGAGCTCCCAGTTTGGCACGATGACCTGAGCTCTGAGTATATTTATCTCAAATTCTTTCTAAACCCTACTGAAATCATGGTAAATTTCAAAAGGGAATACATTCATAAAAGTGCAGATGAGGCAAGAAAGATCATTAGAGTACCAGGTAAGTTGATGTACTTCCTAAATATGGAAGGTGCATGACATCATACTGATAGACAAACTAAACAGAAATAGAATCAGTGCACAGTATACTAAAGGAATGATGCAGGTGGAGCCTGCAGGGGACCTCCAGGCTTGTAGCAGAAAGAAAAGGAAAGTCATAACAGCAAGGAGAGCAGAGCCTAAATGGTTATACTCCTTGTTGCATGTATGGGTATATGTTTGTCCCCAGGATGAACTAAAGAGCTGCTCTTTAGAGAAGCTGAGTAATCTGTCTAGGAGCATTAAGGCTCTGTGCAGTAAAGGATTAACCTTGCCCAAAGAAAAATTTGACCCTTTGCCCTTAGCTACTGAGAGATAACCTCTAAGCCCTGAAATATCCTGCTGAAAAGAGTGTATTTGTTTACCTGGGGACTATGGGCTACTCCATACAGTTTATACTAATAATATGATTTATGGTGATGGCCTTGGACCACATAGTATCAGCTTGAGCTCTGGGGGTGCTGGATGCTAAGGTCAGCCACATGGAAGGTCAATCTTGTCTATGTGGCCAAATCCCAATAAAAATCCCCAAGGCTCATGTGAGCTTCCTGGGTTCATCCCATGCATATTGTCACATATTGTTACTGGGAGAAGTAAGTGTTGTCCACATGACTCCAGTAGGCTTCACACCTGGTCTCTCTGCACTAAATGCCTTTTCCCATTGCTGATTTCAATCTGTATAGTTTCACTATAATAAACTATAACTGTGAGTATAACAGCTTTGCTAAATTTGGGGTCCTTCTAGTAAATGACTGACCCTGAGGGTGGAGTTGGGGACCTCCTGAACTCAGAGTTCTTATTGAGAAGATTGGTTTTCAGGAATGGCCCTCCTAATTTTAGCATTTAGGTAGATATTCAGACTGCTTGCCTTCTCTCTCTCTACTTTTGAAATCAAATTAACCCAGACAAACAGAGTTTACAGTAATCCCTTCTACTCTAGGAAGAGTTTATGATTGATAAATAAAGAAATAAAGGAATTCACAAATAGTTTACAGTTATGCCAATAACTTCTAGAAGAACCCAACAGAAATGGTCAAAAGGAATTACCCTTGTGGAGTGGAATGAGAGTCATGGAGTACATAAAAATTTTACCCTACCATATTTTAAAAATATTATTTCCGTGGACATAGATTTTTTTGATATTTAGTAGAGTACATGGCCATCCAAAAGAGACAACACTTTTCAGTTTCCCTTGCACTGATATGTGGTCCTGTTGCTAGACTCTGCTCAAGGAGATATGCTCAGAAATGTGTGGCAACTTTGAGAAACCATCATAAGAGACATCCAGTGTGTCCTTTTTGCTCCTTTTTACTACACATACTCCTCTTCCTTGTTCCCTGAAGCAGAAACCCGAATGCTGCCTTGGAACATAAGAATGAAAGCCACAGACTAGAGAAAGTAGAACCAGGAAGTAGTTAGAGCCTTTGAAAACAAAGTAGAGCAGAGCTGGCAGATGACCCCTAGACTGAATAGCTCCAAACTTTTACGTGAGAGAGAAATAGCTCTTAACTTTGGTCTAAATCAAAGATATTTTGAGTTTCCTGCACATGCATTTAAAATTAATTTTAATATACATGTATTACTTTTATCAAAGCAGATTCATGTTCTGCCACTAACTTTACTTCCCTTCTGTTTTTCTCGAACTCTATACCTCCTCTCTTCTTTTCCTTTGAAATAACTTTTTTTTTTTTTTTTAACATCAGTCTCTTGATAATAAAGTCTTTCATGAATGACAATGATTTTGAGTAAACGGTTTTGTCATCTGGAAAGAGCTCCTAGCTTATCTTCCCATGCATCCTTGGGATGAAGCAGAAAGAGTGTGCTGCCTTCTAGTATACCATCAGTGTAACTAAGCACCAATATTTTGGCACCTTTGAGAAGAAAAAGGCTGCAAGATGTTGTTGCTGTCAGTAAATCCCTTAAGTTATTAGTGTAATGAAAATGGAATTTCAGATAATAAGTCAACATTAATAAAGCATTTTTTTTAGTATTACAGATGTGCATAAGAATTTCTATTCCTTCCCAGGTTACATAGTAATTATTATTTTTACTTCCTTGATATCATCAGGTAAAGGTATAATGTAAATGCACAGTGTTTTTACAGACAGAGTCAAATGGGATGCTGAGAAAACCTGAAAACACCCTGGGGAAAAATGGCCAGATGTTTGTCCATGCACATTTTTAATCTATGGTCTAGGTTATGGTAAATGTTACAGAAACAAATAAACAAATGAAAAAATAAAAAACCCTACATATTCTTCACATTAAACAAGACAAAATGCCTTAATCTCTGTCTGTCTTTGTTCCACGGTGAAATTATTTCACCCAACTTCATTCCTGCAATTTCCAGCACAAATAAAACACCTGTGCCCCTAAGCTAAGTGGGTAACCATCGACACACTTGTTAAGCATTACCAATTAACTGTACTGTAAGTCATTTAAATTGCTGGTGCACAGATGAGCAACATTTATTTAATTGTTTAATAACCTACACTCTAAAGGAAGCTTGCTAATACACCCACAATTGAGAAAAAATAATGCTGTTTCAGGGAAACATGAATTGACTTACCTTTCATGTACTGCTGTCATCGCTTGGGCAAACCTGTAAAACGCTAACTCTCGTCAGTGATTACATGCATGGTCCTCTGATGCAGTAGAACACTTTGTCATGCTGAGGCTCAGAAGAAAACTATCCTAGGCACTGTAGGTTTCAAAATGTCCTTGTTATTTTATTTTGACCCCTTTAATTTTATTTCTTATTTATATTTGTTTGTCTGTCAGTCTCAAGGGAGCTTATTATGTATTCGGAGTTGACCAAAAGTACTTTAGGAAATGTAAAATACTCTTCATTAAAAAATTGAAGGTATATTTATTACAACATGTGTAATTTTTCAGCTCTAGGATTCTCTTCCAATTCAAGAACTTGAATAAGGACACTTCACTCTACCTTTGCCATCTGACAAAGAACAACTATGATTTAAAATCCATCTAAAAGATCACTGAAGTTAAATTCAACAAATATTTCCTGAGCACATACCAGGTAGTATGCTAGTTGTTAACTAGCTGCTCCTTTAAAAAGATAAAAATGTATACAAATAAATATTATAGTTGATATAAGGAAGTGTCTGTCAACACAAATTTTGGAGTCAGATTGCCTGGATTCAAATCATCCAACACTTACTATCTGTTTGTTACTGAACACAAGTTCGTGTGCCTGATGCACAGTGAGGCCAAACAAACTGAAAAGTTGGAGTTTGGAGCAGAGGAATGTTTATTTCAGGGCCAAGCAAGGAGAACAGGTGGCTCCAGTTCAAAAGTCCCATATTCTCTGATGGTTTTCAGGGAGAAGTTTTTAGAGGCAAATTTTGGGGTAAGGGCTACAAGGTGCATGACTTACGTCTGATTGGTTGGTGGTGAGGTAACAGGGCAGTACTCCAGGAATCTTGTAATCATCCAAAAGTTACCATCCTCCACTTCAGGGGGAGCCTTAGTTCCTGCAGAAGAACTCAAAGATATTGTTTGTTTTTCTTTTCTTTAACATCTTTATTGGAGCATAATTGCTTTACATTGTTGTGTTCATATATCCCCATATACCTACCCTCTTGTGTCTCCCTCCCACCCTCCCTATCCCACACCTCTGGGTGGTCACAAAGAACCGAGCTGATTTCCCTGTGCTTTGTGACTTCTTGCCTCTAGCTCTCCATTTTACATTTGGTACTGTATATATGTCAATGCTATTCTCTCACTTCTTCCCAGCTTACCCTTCCCCATCCCCATGTCCTCAAGTCCATTCTCTAAATCTGAGTCTTATTCCTGTCCTGCCCCTAGGTTCTTCAGAACCAATATTTTTAGATTCCATATATATGTGTTAGCATATGGTATTTGTTTTTCTCTTTCTGACTTACTTCACTCTGTATGACAGACTCTAGGTCCATCCACCTTACTACAAATAACTCAATTTCGTTTCTTTTTATGGCTGAGTAATATTCCATTGTATATATGTGTCACATCTTCTTTAACCATTCAACTGTCGATGGACACTTAGGTTGTTCCATGTCCCGGCTATTGTAAACAGAGCTGTAATGAACATTGTGGTACATGACACTTTTTGAATTATGGTTTTCTCAGGGTATATGCCCACTAGTGGGATTGCTGGGTCATATGGTAGTTCTAATTTTAGGTTTTTAAGGAACTTCCATACTGTTCTCCATAATGGCTGTATCAATTCACATTCCCACCAACAGTGCAAGAGGGTCCCCTTTTCTCCATTTCCTTGCCAGAATTTACTGTTTGTAGAATTTTGATGATGGTTACTCTGACAGGTGTAAGGTGATACCTCATTGTAGTTTTGATTTGCATTTCTCTAATGATTAGTGAGGTTGAGCATCCTTTCATATGTTTGCTGGCAATCTGTATATCTTCTCTGGAGAAAAGGCTATTTAGATCTTCTGGCCATTTATTGGATTGGTTTTTTTGTTCTTTTGATATTGAGCTGCATGAGCTGCCTGTATATTTTGGAATTAATCCTTTGTCAGTTGTTTCATTTGCAAATATTTTCTCCCATTCTGAGGGTTGTCTTTTAGTCTTGTTTATGGTTTCCTTTGCTGGGCAAAAGCTTTGAAGTTTCATTAGGTCCCATTTGCTTATTTTTGTTTTTATTTCCATTTCTCTAGGAGGTGGGTCAAAAAGGATCTTGCTGTGATTTATGTCGTAGAGTTCTCTGCCTATGTTTTCCTCTAAGAGTTTTATAGTGTCTGGCCTTACATTTATGTCTTTAATCCATTTTGAGTTTATTTTTGTGTATGGTATTAGGGAGTGTTCTAATTTCATTCTTTTACATGCAGCTGCCCAGTTTTTCCAGCACCATTTATTGAAGAGACTGTCTTTTCTCCATTGATATTCTTGCCTCCTTTATCAAAGACAAGGTGACCATAGGTGTGTGGGTTTATCTCTGGGATTTCTATCCTGTTCCATTGATCTATATTTCTGGTTTTGTGCCAGTACCATATTGTCTTGATTATTGTAGCTTTGTAGTATAGTCTAAAGTCAGGGAGCCTGATTCCTCCAACTCCGTTTTTCTTTCTCAAGACTGCCTTGGCTATTTAGGGTCTTTTGTGTTTCCATACAATATGTGAAATTTTTTGTTCCAGTTCTGTGAAAAATGTCATTGCTAGTTTGATAGAGATTGCACTGAATCTGTAGATTGCTTTGTGGAGTATAGTCATTTTCACAATGTTGATTATTCCAATCCAAGAACATGGTATATCTCTCCATCTGTTTGTATCATGTTTAATTTCTTTCATCAGTTTCTTATAGTTTTCTGCATACAGGTCTTTTGTCTCCTTAGGTAAGTTTATTCCTAGGTATTTTATTCTTTTTGTTGCAATGGTAAGTAGGAACGTTTCCTTAATTTCTCTTTCAGATTTTTCATCATTAGTGTATAGGAATGCTAGAGATTTCAGTGCATTAATTTGTATCCTGCTACATTACCACATTCATTGAGTAGCTCTAGTAGTTTTCTGGTAACATCTTTAGGATTCTCTAAGTATAGCTTCATGTCATCTGCAAACAGTGACAATTTTACTTCTGCTTTTCTGATTTGGATTTCTTTTATTTCTTTTGCTTCTCTGATTGCTGTGGCTAAAACTTCCAAAACTATGTTGAATAATAGGAGTGAGAGTGGGCAGTCTTGTTTTTTTCCTGATCTTAGTGGAAATGGTTTCAGTTTTTCACCATTGAGAATGATGTTTGCTGTGGATTTGTCTTATATGGCCTTTATTATGTTGAGGTAAGTTCTCTCTATGCCTACTTTCTGTAGTTTTTTTTTTTTTTTTAATCCTAAATAGGTGTTGAATTTTGTGAAAAGCTTTTTCTGCATCTATTGAGATTGTCATATGGTTTTTATCATTCAATCTGTTAATAAGGTGTATCACATTGATTGATTTGCCTACATTGAAGAATCCTTGCATTTCTGTGACAAACCCCACATGATCATGGTGTATGATCCTTTTAATGTGCTGCTGGATTCCATTTGCTAGTATTTTGTTGAAGATTTTCTCATCTATGTTCATCAGTGATATTGGCCTGTAGTTTTCTTTTTTTGTGACATCTTTGTCTGGTTTTGGTATCAGGGTGATGATGGCCTCATAGAATGAGTTTAGGAGTGTTCCTCCTTCTGCTATATTTTGGAAGAGTTTGAGAAGGATAGGTGTTCTTCTCTAAATGTTTGGTAGAATTCGTCTGTGAATTTATCTGGTCCTGGGCTTTTGTTTGTTGGAAGATTTTTAATCATAGTCTCAATTTCAGTGATTGTGATTGGCCTGTTCATACTTTCTATTCCTTCCTGGTTCAGTCTCAGAAGTTTGTGCTTTTCTAAGAATTCATCCATTTCTTCCAGGCTGTCCATTTTATTGGCATGGAGTTGCTTGTAGTAATCTCTCTTGATCCTTTGTATTTCTGCAGTGTCAGTTGTTACTTCTCCTTTTTCATTTCTAATTCCTTTGATTTGAATCTTCTCCCTTCTTTTTTTTTGATGAGTCTGGCTAATGGTTTATCAATTTTGTTTATCTTCTTAAAGAACTAGCTTTTAGTTTTATTGATCTTTGCTATAATTTCCTTCATATCTTTTTCATTTATTTCTGATCTGATCTTTATGATTTCTTTCCATCTGCTAACTTTGGGGGTTTTTTTTGTTCATTTTCCTCTAATTGCTTTAGGTGTAAGGTTACATTATTTATTTGAGACTTTTTTTTTTTTTCTTGAGGTAGGATTGTGTTGTTATAAACTCCCTCTTAGAACTGCTTTTGCTGCATCCCATAGGTTTTGAGCCATTGTGTTTTCATTGTTATTTGTTTCTAGGTATTTTTGGATTTCCCCTTTGATTTCTGCAGTGATATCTTGGTTATGTAGTAGCTTATTGTTTATTCTCCATGTGTTTGTATTTTTTACAATTTCTTTTCTGTAATTTATATCTAATCTCATAGCGTTGTGGCCAGAAAAGATACTTGATATGATTTCAGTTTTCTTAGATTTACCAAGGCATGATTTGTGACCCAAGATATGATCCATTCTGGACAATGTTCCATGAGCATTTTAGAAGAAAGTGTCTTCTGTTGTTTTGGATAGGATGTCCTATAAATATCAATTAAGTCTATCTTGTTTAATGTATCATTTAAAGCTTGTGTTTCCTTATTTATTTTCATTTTGGTTTTCTGTCCATTGGTGAAAGTGTGGTGTTAAAGTCCCCTACTGTTATTGTGTTAATGTTGATTTCCCCCTTTTATGGCTATTACCATTTGCCTTATGCATTGAGGTGCTCCTATATTGGGTGCATAAATATTTACAATTGTTATATCATCTTGGATTGATCCCTTGATCACTATGTTGTGTCCTTCTTTGTCTCTTGTAATCATCTTTATTTTAGTCTATTTTGTTGTTATGAGAATTGTTACTCCAGCTTTCTTTTGATTTCCATTTGCATGGAATATCTTTTTCCATCCCCTCTCTTTCAGTCTGTATGCGTCCCTAGGTCTGAAGGGGGTCTCTTGTAGACAGCCTATATATGGGTCTTGTTTTTGTATCCATTCAGCCTGTCTATGTCTTTTGGTTGGAGCATTTAATCCATTTAAATTTAAGGTAATTATCGATATATATGTTCCTATTATCATTTTCTTAATTGTTTTGGGTTTGTTATTGTAGGTCTTTCCCTTCTCTTGGCTTTCCTGCTTAGAGAAGTTCCTTTAACATTTGTTGTAAAGCTGGTTTAGTGGTACAGAATTCTCTTAACTTTTGCTTGTCTGTAAAGGTTTTAATTTCTCTGTTGAATCTAAATGAGATCCTTGCTGGGTAGAGTAATCTTGGTTCTAGGTTTCTCCCTTTCATCACTTTAAATATGTCCTGCCACTCCCTTCTGTCTTGCAGACTTTCTCCTGAAAGATCAGCTGTTAACCTTATGGGGATTCCACTGTATATTATTTGTTGTTTCTCTCTTGCTGCTTTTAATATGTTTTCTTTGTATTTAATTTTTGATAGTTTGATTAATATGTGTCTTGGCCTGTTTCTCCTTGGTTTTATCCTGTATGGGACTGTCTGCACTTCCAGGACTTGATTGACTATTTCCTTTCCCACATTAAGGAAGTTTTCGACTATAGTCTCTTTAAATATTTTCTCAGTACTTTTCTTTTACTCTTCTTCTCTGGGACCCCTATAAGTAGAATGTTGGTTCATTCAATGTTGGCCTAGAGGTCTCTGAGACTGTCCTCAATTCTTTTCATTCCTTTTTCTTTATTCTGCTCTGTGGTAGTTATTTCCCCTATTTTATCTTCCAGGTCATTTATCCATTCTTCTGCCTCAGTTATTTTGTTATTGATTCCTTCTAGAGAATATTTAATTTCATTTATTGTTTTGTGCATCATTGTTTGTTTGCTCTTTAGTTCTTCTAGGTCCTTGTTGAACGTTTCTTGTATTTTCTCCATTCCATTTGCAAGATTTTGGATCATCTTTACTAACATTACTCAATTATTTTTTGGTAGACTGCCTATTTTGTCTTCATTTGTTTTGTCTGGTTGGTTTTTACCTTGTTCCTTCATCTGCTGCTTATATCTCTGTCTTCTCATTTTGCTTAACTTGCTGTGTTTGGGGGTCTCCTTTTTGCAGGCTGCATGCTTCTAGTTCCCATTGTTTTTGGTGTCTTCCCCCAATGGATAAGGTTGGTTCAGTGAGCTGTGTAGGCTTCCTGGTTGAGGGGACTGGTTCCTGTGTTCTGCTGGATGAGGCTGGATCTTTTCTTTCTGGTGGGCAGCACAGAGTCTAGTGTTGTGTCTTGGGGTGTCTGTGACCTTATCATGATTTTAGGAAGACTCTCTGCCAAAGGGTGAGGTTGTGTTCCTGTCTTACTAGTTGTTTGGCATGGTGCACCCAGTACTGGAGCTTGCTGGCCGCTGAGTGGAGCTGGGTCTTAGCGTTGAGACAGAGATCTCTGGGAGAGCTCTCGCTGATTCATATTACATGGGGCCAGGAGGCCTCTGGTGGTCCAATGTTCTGAACTCAGCTCTCCCACCTCTGAGACTCAGGCCTGACACCCGGCCAGAGAACCATGACCATGTCAGCCACATGGCTCAGAAGAAAAGGGAGAAAAATAAAATAAAATAAAATAAAAAGTTATTAAAATAAAAGAATTTTGTTAATGTTATTAAAGTTAAAAAAAATAATTAAAAAAGGAGAGAGCAAGGAAACCAATAAACAAATCCACCAATGATAACAAGTGTTAAAAACTCAACTAAGATAAACATATAAATCAGAAATGAGTCAGTTGTATACAGCAAGCCCCAAGTCTACAGTTGCTCCCAAAGCCCACTGCCTCAATTTTGGGATGATTTGTTGTCTCTTCAGGTATTCCACATTGGCAGTGTACATCAAGTTGATTGTGGAGATTTAATCTGCTGCTCCTGAGGCTTCACAGAAAAATTTCCCTTTCTCTTCTTTGTTCAAACAGCTCCTGGGGTTCAGCTTTGGATTTAGCCCTGCCTCTTCATGTAGGTTGCCCTCTGGCATCTGTTATTCACTCAGACAGGAGGGGGTTAAAGGAGCAACTGATTAGGGGTCTCTGGCTCTCTCAGGCCGGGTGAGGGAGGGGTACGAAATGTGAGGGAAAAGCCTGCAGCAGCAGAGGCTGGCATGACATTGCAACAGACTGAAGCATTCCATGTGTTCTCCTGGGGAAGCTGTCCCTGGATCACGGGACCCTGGCTGTTGCAGGTTGCACAGCCTTCCAGGAAGGGAGGTGTGGAAAGTGATCTGTGCTTGCACACAGGATTATTGATGGCTGCAGCAGCAGAGTTAGCATTTCACACCCATCTCTGGTGTCTGCTCTGATAGCCACTGCTCACACACATCTTTGAAGCTTGTTTAGGCAGTGCTTTCAACGTCTTCTCCTCACGTACCCTGAAACAATGATCTCTTGCCCCTTAGGCAGGTCCAGAATTTTTCCTGGACTCCATCCCAGCTAGCCGTGGTGCACTACCCCCCTTCAGGCTGTCTTCATGCAGCCAACCCCAGTCCTCTCCCTGGGATCTGACCTCTGAAGCCAGAACCTCAGCTCTCAGCCTTCCCCTCCCCAGCGGGTGAGCAGACAAGCCTCTCAGGCTGGTGAATGCTGGTCAGCACTGATCCTCTGTGTGGAAATCTCTCTGCTTTGCCCTCTGCACCCCTGTTGCTGCACTTTCCTCCATGGCTCCAAGTTCCCCCACCGTCCACCCCCCATCTCCACCAGTGAAGGAACTTTCTAGTGTGTGGAAACATTTCCTCCTTCACGGCTCCCTTCCACTGGTGCAGGTCCCATCCCTATTCTTTTGTCTCTGTTTTTTCTTTCTTCTTTTGATCTCCCCAAGTGTGTGGGGAGTTACTTGCCTTTTGGGAAGTCTGAGGTCTTCTTCCAGTGTTCAGTATGTGTTCTATGAGTTGTTCCACATGTAGATGTATTTTTTTATGTATTTGTGGGAAGGAAAGTGATCTGCATGTCTTACTCCTCCACCATCTTGAAGGTCCTCCAAACATATTATTATTTATATTCCTTCAGGAGTAGCTAGGATCCTGCTTTAATCACTGCACTATAATTTCTTAATTTTTTCTCCTTTGTTTCTGCAATCCTTTACTTCCCAGCTTAGCAATGGTTTGAATATGCTCTTTGGTATTCAGGAAGGTCTAGGAGGCTAAAGACTTTATTCTTCAAGTAAAAAACTGGGGACACAGAAAGGTACTTGTACCCAGGAGGACCTCACAGTGTCCTGCTCATTTTCATGTGCAAATGTTGGTAAGTACTTTAACTCTTCGTATAAAATAGAAATAATAATAATATTACCTGTTATGGATTGAAATGTGTCCTTCCAAAAAGGTATGTTAAAGTCCTAATCCCCAGTACCTCAGAATGTGACCTTATTAGGAAATATGGTCTTTCATTGATAATCAAGTTAAAATGAAGTCATCAGTATGGGTCCTAATCCAATATGACTGGTCCTTATAAAAAAGATTAATTTAGATACAGAGATAGGCCCACACTGAGGAAGGATGATGTAAAGACATGCAGGAGAACAACATGGGAAGACATGGACTGGTGCAGCTGCAAGCCAAGGAAAGCCAAGGGTTTCTGGCCACCACTAAAAGCTAGGAAGAGGTAAAGAAGAATTCTACCTAGAATCTTAGAGAGAATATGGCCATGCCAATTTGATTTCAGACTTCTAGCCTCCAAAACTATGAGAGAATATATTTCAGTTTGTTTTGTCACCCAAATGTGGTACTTAGTTAGGGCAGCCACAGGAAAAAATACACCACCTTTTGGACTTGTTGTGAAAGGATTAAGTAAATTAACATATTAAAGGGAAACTGTGTAACTCAGATTGGGACTTGAAGCCATGTTTTTTTAATTGAGATCACACACCTGGTCTCAAGACTTAATGAAGCTCAAGTTCTTGATGTCTCATTGCAGGAAGAATTCAGCGAGAGACAAACTGATAGGTAAGAAGTGGATTTATTTAAAGAGAAATAAAGTCCACAGAGTGTGGACCATCTCAGAAGGCCAGAGGCCCTGAAATATGGTGTGGTTTGTTTTTATGGGCTGGATGATTTCATAGGCCAATGAGTGTGAGGATTATTCTAATTATTTCAGGGAAAGGGCAGAGATTTCCAGGAATTGGGCCACCACCCACTTTTTGACCTTTTATGGTTGGCCTCAGAACTGTCATGGTGCTGATGCATTTGCCATTTAGCTAATGTATTACAATGAGTGTATGAGGCTCATGGTCTACTGGAAGTTGAATCTCTGTCATCTTGGACCTAGTTGGTAATAACCAGTTTTCATCATGTCCTATGGCTATGTCATTCTTTTAAAGGTTGTGCCCTGCCCCTTTCCCTCCTGTTTCAGAAGTACTTAGAACAATGCATGCACTATGGTCAGCCCAACAGATTTCTGTTAAATACTTTATAGAGGTAGAGGAAAAGGTATCTCAGAAGTATAGGAGAAAGATAGTTTATCCACAAGTTTGCAATTTAAATTAGCAAATATTTATTATCTCACAATTTTTATGTGTCAAGAATCTGGTGGGACTTAGTCATATGTTTTTGGCTCAAGGTCTCTCAAGAGATTTCAGTCAAGCTGTTGCAGAAAGGGGGATCCCTTCCAGGGCCCAAGAATAGGCTCTTGTCTAACACTCGGAAATGAATTGTCTGAGGACACACACCTACTGACAAAGCAAAAGACTTTATTGGGAAGGGGTGCCCAGTCAGAGAACAGTAGGGTAAGTGAACCCAGGAGAAATGCTTTGCCTTCATGGCTCACAGTCTCAGGTTTTATGGTGATGGGGTTAGTTTCCAGGTTTTCTCTGGCCAATCATCTTGCCTGTGCCCATACTTGGTCTGACTCAGGGTCCTTCCTGGTGGTGCACATCTCTCAGCCAAGATGGCTTCCAACATGAAGGATTCTGAGATGTTGGTAGGACAATATTGTGGGCTGGCATCTCCTCCCTCCTTTCGGCCCCTTCCAAATTCTCCTAGTTAGTTTTTGGTGGCAGCACCATGCTCCTTATTGGGACCTCCTGTTGTGAGACAACTCATGCAAGTGGTTATCATCATGCCTGGCCAATTGTCCCCTAACAAAGCAGTTGGCTGGGACCATGGTCTCATCTGAAGACTCAACTCAGTGGCAAGTGGGAAGAACAGCTTTTCCATTTTATTTCTTGCCTATAATTATTGCAAAAAAATAAGTTAAAAAAATAAATCCGGTTATAATATTACTGAATTAAGTCATATGGACCCTGCTCAGGCCCTAGCCAGACCCAGGCTCTCTGCCTCAGTGGGAAAGGGTTATTTTTTCTGTATGGGCTTGAGCAGCAAAATAATAAAACCAAAGTTGAGATTGACACAGCACACTTTAATCAGTGTCCAAAGAATAAAGAAGCAGGAACTGAGTTCACAGGTCAACTTCTCACCCATGTGATAAGAGGGATGTAAATTTAAAGAGTAAAGACAAACGGAGAGAGAGTGAAGATGATGATGGGGAGGCATATGCATTGCTCTACCAGGGAAGAGGTAGGGCTTTTTGAGGGAGTGGGTGCCACCCCCTTTTTATTTCTTTTTGGTTCTTAATGTCTGATCATGGCCACTGGTAGGTGTGTCATATAATATGCTAATATGTAGTAAAATCAGCATATAATGAAACTCATGGTCTGTTGGAGGTGAGCTCTGTTGCCACCTTGGTCCCAGTTTGTTCCATCAGGTTTTTTGTTTGTTTGTTTGTAGCTTCCTTTCATATCTCTGGACCCTTTAACTTAAAAATCTGTGTTAACTCCTGCTAAAGGTGAGAGTTGGAGAGTTTTGAGCAAAGACCTGGAGCAGCTCTGGCAATAAAATCATGACCACAGACTTCCTTCAAAAGCCACCTATTGGAAGAGAGACAAGGGGCATATATAGTAGAAAACATGAGTAAGTTTGGGGGATCAAAGAACAGAGTCAACTTTAGGCTCACCTACCAGGGAGGACCTAAGAATATGGAAAGCCTCTTTAGACTTATTTTGATATATAGCAAGAGGCATAGACTAAAGATACCTGCAGTGGATTTTTAGGGAGATTGACCTGAGTAATTCTAGAGTTTCCAGTTTTTTGGTTACACCCAAAAATGTAACAGAATACAAGGCTAGCTGAGAGATTCTGACCTGTAGATACCTGGCAGTAATATATGAAGTGAGCACCATAGTGGCTAACATGTGATGACTGAAGGCCAAGTGGGAACAAAGGCATCTTCACAAATGCCAGTGCAGATGGTAGTGACAAAGGACGAGTGGCAATATTCATACTTTTGTGCTCCATAAGTCTCATAAGACCCTGAACACAACTTCAAAGAGAAGAACCAGAGCACTGAAATGACTGAGGTGACTCTAGATTGAGATTAAGTTTCTAGTACTTGGATAAATGGTGGCTTGAAATAGGAAAAATAAGAGAAGTCACATTCCTTACACACTCAAGCCTGTGGTCTGTGATTTTTATTATTGCATGAATGAAACATGATGCTCCTTATATTTCTATTATTTGTTTCCTTTGACTTTCTCTATAAAACCCAAAGCAATAAATGAGTAGATGATGAAATTTTAAGTCAGGATATTTTAAGTGGGGATTTAAGCATGGGGAAAGAGTCTATTTTCTTCTATTATCTTTACTTTAAATCCTGGGAAATCTATGGTTTTAATCAAGAAATCCATTTCAGGTAAGAACTTGTGAAGAATCTATTTTCTCCAAACTTCTAGGCCTGAAGTTGAGGTTCTAAATATATTTTACTGATGCCTAGTAAATTGGGTCTGTTTTCAAGGTCTTAGCCTCCTTTTCTTGGAAAAGAAAAAAAAAAAAAAAACCTTTTAAAGTATGTAGTCTTTGAGGAAAAAGAGAATGTTCATTTTAGAAAAAGAGGGAGAGTTTCAGGTAGCTGTGCTAGACAGACCAAGACCAGGGAAGAAAGTCTTTTTCCAAGATATTTTTTCCTCTTGATTCTGTAAAAGAACACATGCCATTAAAGTTTCTATAACATTTTTTCTCTGAAACATAAGCAAATATTTTTGGCGAAAATAGTTGCCTACCTCTGTGATGTCACAACTGAAATGGTGTAATTCTACTGGCATTATTGAGTGTCAAGCTCAGGAAAAATATCCCCTATAATTAAGGAAAAATATCCATTCGGGTCACAATGCACACTCCTCACTGAGATTCCACTTTAGCTGCAAAAAGACAGCCAACAGTGAGTCTAGTGAAAGAGACTGACTGCCTTGCTTGATCCCTCCCAATCAAGAAGCTAGCCACTAGGGTAGGTGTAGAGGGTTAAAAGCTTTGCTTTCAATCACTGTGGTCTAATCCCAGATTGCCTTTATTCAAATCTGCCTTTGTAATTGAAATTGTGGCTTTAAAGTAATAGTGGGGATTTATTCAAAAATGCTTCTATAAGCCAAAATGCTCTGGTGACCTAGTCAGCATAATATGGTCTAGAACTCTAGGTCTGGGATTGAAGAAAAGAAAGACTGAAATCAGAGATGAGTCCTAGATAAAAAAATAGAAGCTTTTTAAAATACATTTCTGTTATTAATTGGAGACTCATTTTATCTATATCACTTCCTTTGTGTTTTTACTCAATCAGGGACATGTTTACATATAAAATTTCAGCTCCTTTTCTGCATTTTAGCCACTCTTGCCAAAAATCAATAGGGGTGAAAACCAGAGTTTTTGCCTCTTCACCTGTGACAACCTCTGAATGATTACTTTATATACATTCCCATATTTAACCTTCCCATTAAATCTGTACTCTTCATATATAGTGTTCTTTTACTCTGCTGCATATCACTCACACAATCCCCTTGGTCACATCCTGAAAGATAACAGAGACTGGAACTGCACTTTCTTGGAAATAACTAATTCAAACATTTTCCTCCCCCATCACACTCAACTATTTTCCCCACTTATTTACCCAAGTATTCCCACCAAAATTGTTCTTTGGCATCATGTAGGTAATCAATAAATTGACTCCTGCATTTTCTTTCTAGTTCAGTGATCTCCAACTGGAGGCAATTTTGCCCCCAAGAGAATGACAATGTTTGGAAACACTTTGGTTTTCACCACTGGTGATGTAACATTGCTATCTAGTGGATGGAGAGGCCAGGCAGCCGCTAACTATCCTATACAGAACAGTGCCCATGACAAAGAATTATGCAGTCTCATGTCAGTAGTTCCAGTTGAGAAACGCTGCATTTAGTTCACTACCATCTTCATTTTCTTTCTCTTCCATTTTAAACTCAGTGGTCCATCACAACATCACTCTTTTGCAAGTATCCTCAATTGTTTTACATGTATCACCTCTCTTTGAAAAACTCCCAATCTTGTGTTGGCTGCTGACTCCTTAAAAAGACCACAAGAAACACCTGTTCGTTGAGCAAAACTAAGCTTACTTAGGTTACTGAAGTAAGAAGAATACCATTTTGACAAGGTTTAAGTAATAACTCAGAAGAGAGAAGTCAGGAAAAATATTTATGGGGTTGTATGCTTGTAGTAGGTTATTTTAAGGCAAGGGTTAAAATATGGGGAAGTAATTGGGAAAGGCAGAATTTATGACATGCTAGTTTTGGATTGTTTGACACAGTGATATGTGGATCTTGAAGTAATTATTGATAAGCAAGCTGCTAGTCTTGATAAATAAGCTATTTTGGTTGTTTCAAAGTTATATCTTCCAAGAACAAATATTTCTTGAAACATGGAGCTAAGTTAGTTTTGTTTTGGGGATTTTTGTTTCTTTGGTCCTAGTATTTTTTAACACAGAATCAGGAAAGTAATCTTTATACCGGAGTTGATCAACATCGAAAAAGAACAGTACATAGGTTTTAGTTCTTACTTAATTGTTCATAACTTAACTGCTGGACTTCTTTCTACTTCAAATAAGCAGCTCAATGTTGGGGAAGAAAATCACACAACTGGGCAGCTTGGTATCAGTATAAACTTGTAATTGTCAATTCCAACGGCCACAAAATACCTATCAGCAATCTTACTATGTTTCTCAGTAAGCTTATTTTCCTGTTGTTACTAATTTTATTTCTAGTCACTATAAACCTCTCTCTATTGATGAACTTACCTTGACCTTCGCAGAGACAATACAAGCAGTCAGATAAGAGCACTACCATTTTCTCTCCCTCATGCCTATGCCCTGTCTCATGTCTCTCTACTCCTGGTCATACTCTGTGCTTTCAATTCCTGAAACATGGCTTCCTCCTTCTGCTTTAAGATCTTCAAACATACTTTTGCCTCTTTCTGGAAAAGTAGATTCTCCACATTTTTAATCTGACTTAAGCATTTTCACCCTCCAAGTTCAATTTAATTGCCATTTCCACAAATAAAATCTTCCCTCACCTCCCAGTCCTAGTGCCCCATTTCAATTCTAGTCTCTCATAACCTTTTGTGTTATTCGTTTCCTTTCTTTATAATTATCGAAACTTACACTCAGAATTTTCTTTGTGTGATTACGTGTTTAATATGAGGAATCATACCTGCTTTATTTAACATAGCAGACTCTAGCATCTATAATGTCAAATATAGTAGACATTCATTAAATATTTGATGAATGATTGGCTGAATGGGTTGTATAACTAAACTTGCTCAGAGTTATTGAATAACTTGCCCAAGGTTGAACACCTAGCACTTACCAGAACTGGGAATGAACTCACAGTTTATCTGACTTCCTAGATCATGCTGTCTCCTTTATATTACATCACCATTAGAAAAAAATAATTGAGTTAACTTTTTTTCTTTTTGTCTCCTATGTTCTCATTTTTTCTCTGTCTATACATTAATATTCATCCAAGATTTTTTTTTTACTGGTTTTTCTGATCTGATTGAGTCTTGAAATATAGGGATTTTTGCTTCTTCAGTCCCATACTCTTCTGGGCAGTTTGAACATATACATCAAAGTTTTCATTCCATTTTTTAAAAAATTATCTTTTAGTTACCAAGTCTTTTTTATCTTTGAATTATATGAACCTTTAAAGGTTATAACTGCTCTTAGATCTAATTGAACACTATGCCACTACTTGTGGCAGCGTTGGGTGGTGCCACTCAGATTTCCCTTCAAGAAAGAACTTGTCATTCAGCTGCAAGGAAGTAGTTAGCTGGCAGCCTTCGGCTCTTAGCACCTTCTGGAGCTGCCTCATGTTTTGAACCAAGCCCGCACTCTTCCCAGGCAGCACTCTGCCAATAATTGAGCATCATTCCTCCAAACCTGGAATCCTGTTACACACCATCTTTGTTCTAGAACTGTCCTGTGGGTTGGCTGACACTGTCAGATCTGCTCGAAGCTGAGCCTCTCCCTGCCCAATCTCACTTCTCTTCTCCTTTCCTTTCACTGGTTTCAGATCTGCTTTATGATCATAAGGATTTCTCTGCTCAATAAAGTTCTCACACTCCACCTCAATGTCCACTTCCAGGAGGAATCAAATCACAGATTAGTACAGGATTGCATTTCTATGCCATTGGACAAATCATTTTAACCCAATTTACTAAATATTTATTGAGCACCTATGTATAAATGAAGTGGACCCAACATGTTTTAAGTGCTTAGTGTGTGCAGAGCATAAAATATATGCTAGTTTGGCGAATATTTACAATAACTTATGAGGTAGGTATTAGTCTCATTTTAGAGAGAGGGAACCTGAAACTTAAAATACATTAATTTAAGTTTCACACAGGACATCAGTAGCAGAGTTACACATGAAATAAATCTCTATGTCAGGTCAAAATCCTGGACGCTAGCTGTTATACACAAGATCCCCCACAGTAAGGTAAGACGTTAGTCACCATGAATGTTACAAGAATTGCAAGATACACTTTTCCTTCAAGCATTTGTAAGACTTCTGTTCTAAAAGCGTATAATTCTGTGAAATATAAATTAAATGCTCTATTATTGTGGATAAGATCCAGGAAGCTGTAGGAACCCCCAGGTTAAACAGAATGCCTTTTGCTATATTCACCCTTACAGCTAGAGTTGGTCAAACTATATCCCAGATTTTAAATTGAATGTCAAATTTAATTTGCCTGAGGAAGCCTGAAGCTTAAAGTCTGTCACAGATCACAGAGCTAGATCTGACAGCTGCCTGATGAATCAACCTGATAAGGAGGATAGGGGAGTGGACAATAAATCACTGTTTAGGGCATCCTTGCCTCGTATTCCTCTCATCCCATAAACAGCTCAGCATCCCATTGGAAAGGATTTTGTCTTTGTAAGCTAAACATCAAAGAAAATGTACCATTCCATATAATGAAAAAGGCTCAGCCCACAGACTTCTGCTATCATGGATTCTCATTACCATTTTCCTGTCTTTCCAAATACTAATTTTAGAGGTCAAATCTTACCTGTAAGAGGAAGGCTCATTTCACTATCTAGCCTTCATTGATCTCTTTTTTTCTGAATCCAGAACTACTTAAAATTTGATAATAAATGTTAACATTTTATTCCTTCATTCTTTTATTCAGCACACATCAATAAGATCACTGCTATTGCCAACCTTTAGTAGTCACCATGGCAGACAGAGACAAAAGCCTCTGCCTTTGGAACCTGAAATCTTGAGGTAGCATACATTCAAATAACCTAAGGAAGCATGAACTACAAGAGTTTGGATTTAGATAAAACCTTGCTAGTTACTAGATGAATGAGTTAGGCTGTCTTTCTAGCTAACATTTCTTAACCTATAAAAGATAGAGTACGATCAAACAGAGCACTACCAGGGTCAAATGAAATAATATATGTAATAATTCTTTCAAATTGTAAGCTTCTCTACAGTTGTTAGTTGCTTATAATAATAGCATTATTAATAAATTATCGTAAGGCAAAAGAAAATAAGTGACATAGTAGAGATACAAGTAAAGTGTCATTTGAGCACAGCTGATTGTGGAAATAATATTTAAATTAAGCTGGTAAGGATAAGTAAGATTTTGGTTTTAGAGAATGGAAAGGTGGACAATAAAGATTGAGAGAGTATTACAATCAAATGCAAGTCTTTTGTGAAAACACGTGGCAAGTTTAAGCAGTAAGTAATCTGATGGGTTTGAATTATTTTATGTAAGGATGGATATACTAAGACTAACAAATAAGATTTGAAAGGTAGGATAGGGACTTCTCATGGAGAGTCTTGATTGTCCTGCTAAAGACTGTGAACTTTGTTGTGTTGGGATATTCTTGTAGTGGACCTGGCATTTGTTTTGCTCTGTAGTTTTCATTGTTTTCCATGAGTTTTGTTTGTGCAACATTTGTTCCCTATGCCATGGCATTCTGTTAGATTTTTAGTCATGAGAACCCATCTGCTAACCTCAGTAGTAGTCATGCAACTCAAATTAAAACCAGGTGCCCTGGCCTAGAAATGTACATTTTGGGCAGAGCCTTACAGGGACTGATTATGATTGGAGCTGAGTAATTCAAATGTAGAGTTCTAGATAAGTCCTGATTCTCAGATCTCTATCACTGCTCTGACTCTTGCTCTCTCTGGGTCCTGATACTTCAGCTTTTCTTCTGATACATTGCTACTGCTGATGTTAAACAGAATCACCTTCTACCATAAGTCACCACACACCTCCCATATAGCAATGAACTCTGAGGAGGAGATTAATATAATCTGACTGTAGTTAGAGTTTATAGGGTAAGTGATTTTTCAGAGAAAATTCATATTAAGAAATAATAATAATGAGGATCTAGAATCATTCCAACACGTTCACTCTAGTTTAACCTTCCAGAAGCACATCTCCATCAAGGACTCTCCCCTACTTAAAATCTTTCAGAAAACACAGGACCTACAGGAAGATCAAAATTCTTTGGCAAAGTATGCAAGTTCCTCAGTTCTTACCACTACTTTCATTTCCAGCAGTACTTCATTACCCCTTTTCAGGTGTCCTAGTTTCAGACCTCTTGGAAACTACTCACTATTACTTAGATCTCTTGACTTTTTTGCTTCTATGCTTTACTGAACTTCCAGAGACCTGGCCCTTGGATACAGTTATAAGAATATAGTTCTGGAAAAGAAGGATGAAGGGAGAAAGCCTATTTCACTCTCAAGCAATAGAATATAAACATTCTAATAGTCTTCCCATCTGTGTCTCTCTGAATGGCACCTGCATATTTATTAGCAATCCAGGCACCTTAAAGAAACAGTGACATTATCATGTTCATGTCTTAGAAGGTAAAAGAGTTGACTTTGTTCTGTTCTGAAGGTGTTGCCCTTCCTATTTTAATGGCAGGGTTTCTCTACTTTGCCAGGCAGATTACCTCTGTAAATCTTATTAACAATGATGATACTGCTGAGAAGCTCTGGAATGGTTCCCCCTATGCCCTCCCAGGCAGCTTTGAGTGTAAGCCAGTGGTGATGCCACCTAGTTAGTCATGTGGCAAGATTCTGGGAAAATGTGGGCAAGAGGTGATTACTGGTTAGTGTTGGTTGGTGGCATTTATTGAGCACCCACTCTGTGCAGAGGTTTTAGGGCTGCCAGGAATTGAAGGGGAAATTTTCCTCATGACCGTGGGAATTTTGTGAACTCATTGAAGGTTTAGAATACAAATATATGAAGAGAAAGTAAATTAGGATCTAAAAGAAGATAACCTAACAGCAAGGGCAAGAAACAGTTGAGGCAAAGGAGGAACACTCTGGAAATAGCATTCTCTCTACCCATCCTTTTCCATTCCTGGTCCCCATGATGAGGGGAAGTAATCTTAGCATATGCACTGGTAGCATCCCATACTTTATCTCTTAGCACTTGTCTCCCTGAATTCTAATTAATGTTTACCTGCCTATCTTCTCTACTGGACTTTAAACTCCTACCTGATTTATAGCTATAACCCACCCCTTCGTGTATTACCTGTCACAGCTTAAAAACTCAGTCAGGAAACATTAAATAAGGAAATTGATTCTGTTTGCTGTGAGAATTTTATTTATTTTAAAGGAAGGTTAAGAGATAAAATTGTGACATATTCTTTAATTGTGGTTCCTCTTAGGATAATATCAACATTTTAGCCTTAAAATTCCTTCAGGGCTTCCCTGGTGGCGCAGTGGTTGAGAGTCCGCCTGCCAATGCAGGGGACACGGGTTCGTGCCCCGGTCCGGGAAGATCCCGCATGCCGCGGTGTGGCTGGGCCCATGAGCCACAGCCATCCTTCAGTAATATTTGGCCTCTGAAATTCCACTTCATAAGGTAAAGAAAGATATCTTTGTTTTCTCCTCCCCCAGCCCATTGGTACATTTTCATGTATGTAATTAATAAAATTAAACCTACACATTATTCCTTCAACATTTAGAATTATCTGTTTAAAGTGCTAAAATGTTTAATTTTTAGAGATTATGTATTACTAAAAAGAACATGTAGACTTATAGCAGCTCCATGCCTGCATTTTTAACAAAAATGCAAGAAATATTTTTGAAAATAAATAATATAAAGTGTGTGTGTGTGTGTGTGTGTGTGTGTGTGTGTGTGTGTCCACGCATGTATGTATGCACCTGTGGATGTTCTTGATCTCACCACCAGTAGTTTTGGAATAAAAAAAAATAAGATCTGTGAAATACTTAGCTATTTAAAAGTGCATAGACCACCCTACACTTAAGTGCAATAATTCAAAATATATTTATTGGGTATCATCAGTATACAAAGCACCACAAATGCAAACTATTTCCTGCTCTCTAGAAACTAATGGTATGGTGAGGAAGAAATACACATAAATAAGAAATTTCAATAGCATTTACAATATGCCAAATGCAATGTTGGAAATATACCTAGGGTGCTGTAGAAACACAAAAAAGTACTTCAGTTTTTTGCCCAGTGTGTATGAGTGTATGTGCTTCTGTCTGGGCAGGAGCAGGGTGCAAAAGGTTTTATAAAGTAAATCTGAAAGAAAGTAGGATTTAGTGGACCCCTAAAAATAGGCAGGGAATCATTTCTAGCATCATGAAGGCGTGAACTAAGATCCTGACATGTGTGTAAAAAACTGAAAATCCTTTGTAATTATGAGAGGGCAGATTGTGGTAGGGTAGGATGAAGGTGGGAAGGCAGGCAGCAGCTATATCATGGAGAGAGCTGCATGCCCTGTTAGTAAGCCTTTACTACTTCTAGTTGATCAAAGGTGTTTTACCTGTGTTTTTGCTCTAAGGTAAGGGACATGGTCCATGTGATTAATTAGTGGTGTGTAGAAGCAGAGGGGTGTAGAGAGATTTTGCATAGTTCCTAAGTGACTTTTATACCTTCTCCCATTGCATATTTTTCAATGATGCTAGTAGCTAACATTTATTTAGTACTTATTATGTGTTAGACATAATTTTAAGTACTTTATATGTATTAAATTAAGAGATTTTACTAGTCTGTTCAGACTACCAAAACAAAATCCCATAGACTAGGTGGCTTAGACAATAGAAATTTATTTCTCACAGGCCTGGAGGCTGAAAAGTCTAAGATCAAGGTGCTGAAAAATTGGATTCATTCGAAAGCCTCTTTTCTTGGCTTGTAGGTGGCCACCATCTTGCTGTGTGTTCACATGACCTCTTTGTGTGTGCCTGAAGGCCACCAATCCTATCAGATTAGAGCCCCACACTTATGACCTAATTTAACCTTAATCGTGCCCTAAACTCTCTAACTCCAAACACAGTCACATTGAGGGTAGTGCTTCAACACATTAATATTGGTGTAAAAGGTCATTCCATAGCAGAAATTCTCACACAAAAAAGTCGGTGAGGGCTTCCCTGGTGGCGCAGTGGTTGAGAGCCCGCCTGCCGATGCAGGGGACATGGGTTCGTGTCCCGGTCCAGGAAGATCCCACATGCCACGGAGCAGCTGGGCCCGTGAGCCATGGCCGCTGAGCCTGTGCGTCTGGAGCCTTGCTCCACAACAGGAGAGGCCACAACAGTGACAGGCCTGCGTACTGAAAAAAAAAAAAAAATCGATGAGTAAGGACAGGTACTACTATTATACCAATTTATAGGTGAGGGAATTTAAACACAGAAATTAGTGTCATATTGTGGCTTCCTCAAGGGCAGACACTGAAATAGGGTTTGGGGGACAAAATGTGAAAAGTAGAGGAAAGAAAAAGCAGGTGCAAAGACAAAATGCAATGGACAATTAAGGAAATGGTTTTGTTAAGCCTATCCTAATAGGGAGAACATTCATTAATGAGAAATGTCTCAAATAAGAGGGAGAAAACTTGGTTTTATAAAACAAGATCATCACTGAGGAAGGGTGGAGGTTGGTCTTATCTCAGAATATGGGAGAGCAGGGTGTTCCTTTTGAGATTAGCCATTTCTCAAAACACAAAAGGGTGGGAGGATTTTGGAAAACAAAAAGTTGAGGATGTTTCCTAACTGTTGTTGTTTTCTGTAAGCATGGGACTCAGGTAAAGTTCAACATTGTCAGTTTGAAATGAATGAATATCATTCATAGCTGAACAACTGTGAGGCAATAATAAACCTTGAATGAGGTGAAGCAGAATCTAAAAAATAGTCTCTCAAGGACTCTTGCTGATCGTGTCCCTGCAAACCCAGTGGAACCAGGTAATGACAAAGATCAGTTGTTTTAGAGTCCTGGAGATCATGTATCTTAAAAAAGAGATGCCTAAAATAATAAAGAAAAATATTCACATAAAAGTTTGTATTCAAATAAAGTACCAGGAATTGAACCCTGAGAGTAACCAGTCTAGTGGATTCCAGGAAGTCTGTGGAGGAAAACTGGTCATGCAATACAACTCATTGAGTTTCTTGAAGCTCTCAAGCTAGGATGTTGATGCTCTAGGTGATGTAGTCCATAGTCTTGGTTACCTCTCCTATAAGGTTAGGCATAACCTGAACAGTTTGCCTGACTCCATTAGTGATGAAGACTGGATTGCCCAAGGAGAATTCGGTCCATGCATGGTCAGCTGGGAGGGTGAGTCCTTCAAAGTTTACATCAAGTCTTGGGGCTTTAGCTCATAGTCTTCTTTAGATTCTGGGGAAAGGGACCAGCTGCAAGGCAATCCAGAGTCCCTAGGGTTCTGGGCTGTTGGGTTATAGTTTTTGTTGATGCCAAGTTAGGCAGGAAGGTGAATAATTGGAAAAATGAGTTCAGAGAAATTGTATCCAGATATTCAATAAAACTGGACTAATTGAAAATTTGGAAAAGATTGACAATTTGAGCAAGGTAACAGGATTTATCAGCTAGGTACCAAAATTAAGGGGGTTTATTTTGATAGAGAAGAAGAGAAAGTCAATTAAATCTCTACTAGACAGAGTTTGCATCTCATCAGTTACAATTTGCAGAATTCCAAAATATCTCAAAGACATTGACTAGGGCTAGATTCTGATAAACTGGAAGAGTGTGCTATAGACATGTAGACAGGTGCTGAGGGAGCCACATGTTGCCTCTGGAAGAGGCTTCTGCATCTGTATTACCACAAGAGTGAGGGTGGTGAGTTAGAAGTGCTAACTCTTAATGGGAAGGGATGGGGCACAACTGCAGACTCAGAAGGTTCAGAGGAGTTCAGAGGGGCAAAGTCTTCAAGGCACCCATCAGATGTTCCCAGTGTAAGGATTTCAGGTTTTCCTAACAAGGGACCTGATCTCGGCATAATGACCTGCCTTCCTTGAGTGTTTAACCATCTTTGAAGTTCAGCTATTCTGACTATTAATTCCTCTGGCTGGAGGAAGTGAGAACTACTTTGTTTGGAAGCAAAGAGGTCCTCTGGCTTTCATTTTTTGCTTTCAATTGCCTGTAACTTGTCCTTAGCTCTTTATTATCTTTCTGTGGGCAGAGGTTCTTAAAGAGTGTTTGTGGACCACCAGAATTAGCATCACCTGGGAACTTGTTAGAAATGCAATTTCTTGGGCTCCACCCCAGACTGATCAAATCAGAAACTCTAATGTCGGAAAAAAGAAGTTTGTTTTAACAAGCTCTCTTAGTGATTCTGACACATACTAGAGTTTGAGAACTCCTGCAGAAGTGCATCAATGATGCTTAGCAATAACTGTCTAATCCTATTATTCTTATATCAATGATTTTCTCCATATATCTTAATTGTCTCATATATTATAGCTGCTAGTGCATTTCCATCCATTATATTCTCTCCTATTTTGCCACTGCTGAATATTTTAATAGACCACTGCCTTGAGACAGAGCCCCCTGTTCTCCATCGTTGATTGGTGGTGGTTGGTGGGGGGAGGTCCTCATTGTTAGCCAGGTGTTAGCAATCGGGCTCCAAAACCCCATTATCATCCCGCTTGCTTTCTCAGACCACTTCCAGTACAGTCACAGATCAGGTTCTCCAGAAGCAGAGCTTGAGACAGAGTTTAGAGTGTCAAAAACTTATTAGAGATCAACACCAGTGAAGGGAATAGGGAAGTAGCAGGATTGAACAGAAAAATAAGTTGACTTATGAGGCAGACTTGACAAAGTCTTCACCAGCTTGGCAGGGAATTCTAAATCGAATAATACCCATCAGAGTGTCCTACGTTGGGCAAGAATTGCCAGCCCTTTGTAACACTTCCCTGCCCAGTCACCAGGTACAGATTGACCCAGGAAAGGCAAAATGGACCCCACAGCTTGCAGCTGACCCTGAAGGAGCTGAGAGCTAAAGGTTATCTTTAAACCACACCTTCTGCCGTTGGGCATCTAGTCCTTTCTCAAAAGGGGATCTGGAGGGAACATCTCCCAATCTACTACAGTTAGTAATTTGCCTAAATTCACATTGTAAGAAGGTAGTAGAGCCAGGCTGTGAAGCCTGTTAGCCTTGCTCCAGGGTCCATGTTTGGTCATTATTTCACTATAGCACTTAAGAGCCATTGCTGATGCACATTCACTGAATAACAAGGTGGCAGGAATAAATTTGATTTTTAGGTAGGGTCTCTGTGAAATATTGGTAGGTATCAATATCTTGAGATTCCTCCTATTTATTAGGTTTTTTTTGTTTTTGTTTTTTTTTTTTTTTCTTTTTCAGTACATGGGCCTCTCACTGTTGCGGCCTCTGCCGTTGCGGAGCACAGGCTCCGGACGCGCAGGCCCAGCGGCCATGGCTCACGGGCCCAGCCACTCCGCGGCACGTGGGATCTTCCCGGACCAGGGCACGAACCCACGTCCCCTGCACCGGCAGGCGGGCTCCCAACCACTGCGCCACCAGGGAAGCCCTATTAGGTTTTATTAGACTTATTCTCCTCATTACAAAAAGGTCTTTACTATCTGTGAGATGCTCTTCAATGAGATAAAACCAAGAAGTTCACAGTTTCTCTGTGAAAGGAATATCCCTTGAGGGGAAAAGGCCCTTACTCTGTTGCTGCTTTTCACATTTTTTGTGATTCTCTCACTTTGCTTACTACTGTTACCAGAACATTTTTATTTTTTTAAATTATACCTTAGAAATTCTGGGTTTCATCTTAATATAGAAGTATGTATTTTCTTAAGATAGCCTCATGAATATAACTATTTGAAAAGACAACTGAGAAGGACAATTGTTGGTTTCTTCATAACAACAAAGCCTCAAGTATTTCCCTTTTAAGGATTCCTTTTAAAGGGGTTTATACTATAGGTAAGAAATAATAGAAATATTTTAATAAAACCAGTAATTCAGTCACCAGATTTATTGTTAGTCTAAATTCTTATTCTCGCCCAAAGTAAACGCATAATATTTACTGAATGAACGAATGAATCATTATCATCCCAGTGCATTTTGTACTTTGAGTTATTCTTCCAGTCATAGAAATTATTGTCCCAGAGAATGTGAATATTCTTACCAGTAAATCGTAGTGGCAAGAAATAGAAGTCAAGAAATTTAGGTTCTTGGACTTAGGTTCCAAGTCCACTTAAACTTTCTTCTATGCTTCTATATTCATTTAATCCACATCTGATTTTCTCAAGTTATACCATGTTTCAAGGGAAAGCAGGAAAAACAAGCATACAAGCAAACTGTGTAGCTGTTTTCATTGAGTTCTGCTTTGGTTTACTGCTATGAACTGTTGTTCATGATCTGAGTCCCAGCAAGAAGCAGATGGCACACTCAAATCAGGAGACTTTAAGGAAAATTTAATAAAAAGACAATTTAAAAAGGTGTAGGGAAAGTGTAGGGGAACCTCAAGGGATGGTGCAGTATCTGGTTCAGTAGCAACTCAGTTCCCTATACTCTTAGGACAGAAGAGGTGAAGAGATTGTGTGGGCTCCAGCACCCACAGAGGGGGCTTGTGCAGAGGGCTGTCTCTAGAAGTGAGACCTTTTGTTAAGTGACCCAGCCAACCCATGACAACCCTGCTGGGAAGGAACTGGGATGATAAAATCCCCAGCCTCTCTCCCCTTCCTCCTTCCAATCTGCTGCCAGATCGTCCTGTGCTAAACCCTACCTGAAAGTCAGAAAGCAAGGGAAGTTGTTGATGAAGTTCAAGTGCACATGGCTCAGCCTCCTGGGGCAAGGGCAGGATGAAGAAGAATGGAAAGTGGTTCCACAGAGGCAAATAGAAAAACTTCAGTTTTGACTTTGCTGAAACCTTATGACTATTGGCAGAGAGGAGATGCAGGCGAAGGGTTTTGAGTAATCACTACATACCTTTGGGAAACTCTGGTTTATAAGTTATTTCCAAGATTTGATGCTGAAAATTTCTTTGGAGCTGTGTCTTATTTTTCTCATCTCTCTCTCTCTGGACACACATTGTCTTATTTCTCCTCACCCCTCTTGAACATCCTTTTCTTGTTCACCATGAGGTGATTGGGTTCCAGCTGTGTTTTCTATTGTGGATGATGGATTCCTAATTAGCTAGTCCCCTGCTGGCAATAATAATGCGGGCTGTTCTTTTAAATCCACTAAACCCTGCTCAAGATATTAAGTTGCTCATTTTAAAAATTAAAACTCTGGCACTTTTATGTGATATCTTTCTCCATAGAACTTATTTAGACAATATATTCTCCAAGTTCTCCCTAGAGACCTTTTGACCCACTTTGAAAGTAGCTCAACATGCTTGAGCCAAATTCACTTATTCAATTTCAATAATTTCTTTGGTAATATGTAGAAAGGGAGACAACTACCAGCAACTATCCCAGCAAAGTCAAAATAAATTCTCATCAGAAAAAAAAAAAAGAAAATTGCAGACACCTTTGATCTCATGCTGGCCAATATCTTTCTCTCCAAATCTGGCATATATATTCTACAAATTTCCTCTTTGCCCAAGGCAGGATAAATCCTCCCTCCTACACATTCTCTAGCACACTGGTTTATCCCTATGGCAGGAAAGTGTGGACTTCTTATTTCTGTTTGTTCCATTTGTCCACAAGCTTCTGAAAAGCAAAACTGTGCATACTGTCATTAGAGCTATAGTCATGGAACATAGTTTAATATAAGATTCTGAAAGAGTTTGGTAAATATTTGTTGAATGAAGACTAAATAGGTGAATGTGGACTAGAGAGGGGGTCTTTTTTGTCTTTTAAGGTATTTCCATCTTCCTTCAGTAATAAACAAATTGTTACCCTTCCAAACTTAATCTCTAGTTCCATTTTTCTTGATCTGTGAAATACTTCACTTTCTTGTTGAGGTCTAAACTACAGTATGTATAAGGAACCAATCATAGAGTCTGACAGTTTGTGTTCATTCAATGCATATTAGTTGTTTCCTCCACTTTGTGTCAGTATGCTACTAACCTCATTTCTTAATGAAACACTTGTCAGCAATTATATTTGCTTTTGCCATCTTCTTTAAAATTATTTACAACAAAATGAAGCAACATAAATTTAAATAATAGTGAACAACCTTTTTTTTTTTTTCCAGTTTGCATTGAAGTTGCATGCATTCTAGACCAGGTCAAAATTAACTTCACTTCAGCTGAAATTACACTCAAAAGCAATTTAGGCCTTTGAAATGCATTGCTTTTAAACCAGCAAACCCTAAACCTTATTGCTCTTAACTAATGTCAGAGTGATGCATATACCAAGTATAGAGTTCACACATTATCAATAGAAATTTATACAGCTACTCACATATAGATTTACAGTAGGCAGCAGGGTCAAGTGTACAACTTTTGACAGCAGAGTTTTGGTGTTCAAATACTGATCTACCATGATTAATCTGTAAAATGGGGAAAATAATAGGACTCAGATCATAGGGTTGTTGTAAGGATTAAATTAGTTAATATATAGAAATCACTTACAGTAATGCTAAATATAGAGTAGCTACCATGTTTGTGTTAAACATTGTTGCTATTATTATCATGTGGATCACCATGAAGAAGTTACGGATGTTTCTGGAATGTGGATCTATGACAATAATGTGCTAATAGAACACTTTTCCATTTCAGAGTGAATTCTTATTGCAAATTTTCACCAGGATGATTTCATTTAATCTATATCACTCTCTATATTGTATATAGAAAAAGTGGGGAGAGAACAGTTAATTTATCCCCCAAGATTTTTTATTATGTAATGCATAAATTACAACAGACTAAAAACCCAAATCTGATGACATATTCAGTATTTATCCATCACACCACAGAAAGAGGCATCCTAAACATGAGAAACAGGTTGAATACAAACCTAAATCACAATCTGGCTACAGTGAGATAATTCACAACTTTTTCAATGTTGGTTGGATATTCTCTTATCGCCTAGAAGTGAGACCCTGTCTGCATAAGCATTGCAAACCTACTCAGCTCAGCATTTCATTTGAAAGATCACAATGTCAGCATGTATAGATCACTGGGGAAAATTAATTTTAATATGGATCAAAATGTGGTAACACACCTGTGAGGCATTTGTGACACTCTGGTTAGGAAGCAGTTACCAACATCAAAGCCCTTAAATTTGCATTTGATCCCAGATCTTCTGAGTCAAACATTATAGCTTATTGATTCATTTGCTATTTTTATTACACCATGTTACTTCTCTAGAAATATTTAAATACTGAATAAACTGTCTTAAAAAGAGTATTATAAGCATTCATAAAGATGTGCTAGTGTATAAATTTCATATGGACCTTGGAATCCTCTATCAATGCATAGTTTCATTTCTTACAGCTTTCCTTTCATTCTGTATTAATTGAATAGCATGTGTGATCTTCTCTGATAGGAACTAGTGATTTGCCATGAAATGAGAATGTGCTGATTGTCATAGACTTCAATAACACACTTTTATTCATTTTATATTAATAGACCCCACTACATCTTTCCACATTTTTTGAAGATTTTTTCTATAAAATGTGTTAAATACTGGTGTGACATTCAGCTCAGTTGTTAACTGGCAATCATGAGTTATTAAAATTACCTCTTAAAAACAAGACAGCATCATCAGGCAGATGGATAACATCAATGCAAGGCTATTAAGCTCCAAGTTTGGTGAGGGGCTCTGGCTAATTGACAAGTGCAGTTATGTCCTATATTAGGAATTGCAGAGGGTCTGCAAGAGTCAAAAGTAACATGCATTTTGATGCAATCTTCAAATTCCCTTCTATAAATTAACCCACAGAGATGAAAGAAACATGTGACAAATCTTGTTTCAAAGGACCTCTTCTGTATTGTCATTGCTTTTTGTTATTTATGCACTTCAATTTTCTCTTTTAGTTGCAACGTACTCATCTTATCCTTTCAGTTAATAAGTTATCTTTACACAATAACAACTTCTGATGTGGCATCAATTACCTCTATGTCAGTGACTCCCATATCTTCATCTCTAACCTTGATTTTTCTTCCATGATCCCAGCTGTATAGTCCACTGCATCTCTTATTTGGGGATCCCACCAGTACCTTGGCATTAAAAACAGAACTACTTTCTTCTGACACATCTAAATATGCTTTACTTCTCAATTTTTATCCCCACGTACATCTCAGATCCATCTTTGCTTGTTTTCTCTTTTAAAAACCCCCTCTTAAGCTAGAACCTGTCAAGTCTATATCTGAAATGTCATTCAAATCTGTTTGCTTCTCTCTATCACCATTGCTAATGCTTTCCTTCAAGCCTCCTATCTCTTTTTCCTTGGACTGGCCCAGTAGCTGTCTCATTTATCTTCCCACATCCTGTCACTTCCTTTTCTAAATAATTCCTCACATTTTCTTTCTAAAATAAAGGTCTGATAATGTCATTTTCTCTTCCTAAATAGACTTTCTCCCCTTCCTTGCCCAGAAAATGTCTTCTCAATCTTTCAAGACCAAAGTCAGCTATTACAATTCCCCTACATTCTTTCTTGACCTCTCCAGGCAGATTTAGAATCTCTTGTCTGAACTCCAATCACCCTTTGAAAAGTCTGTTATAGTGTTGTTCCTTCCTTTACATACTGAAGTGACCAGGATAATACAGACTTTGAGAAGTGTACCAGGTGACAGTATTTAGAAATTTTCTTTTCAGGATCATAGGCTCAGACCACAATGTTGTGGTCCTTGCTGAGCACTGAAATATCCACTGTTAATCACCAATAGGATGCAAGCTCATGAGAACACAGAATTAGTTTGTGTAAGGTGTTAAGATCTTTTTTGCAATTCTATACCAGAGGTGTAAACCCCAAGACTAAAGTGGACTGTGTCGTGTGTCTGTATGTGTCCATACACACATGAGCACCAGACCTAAAACCTTAGAATAGATTTCTCTGGACTTACTTAAACTTTCATTTCTCCTTGTTGAGATGAAACAAGGAGAATATACTTCCACAGAGTATATTTTCCCAGACTTTTTCACTCTTAGATCATCTACTTCTGAGAACTGTTAACTAATTTCAACCTTATTCCCACCTCACTTTCCTGTCTCTTGCCCATTTTTTTCTTCATAACTAACATAAGTGGCTGTATCCTCTGTAGGTACGAAAAGAGAGTGATGGTTTCCTTTTCATTCTAACCTTCTGGCTAACAGTGAATAAGAGCTTTATCTTTGTTGTTCCACTTTGCTAGAACTTATTTGAGAACCTCTGACATCTGTTTAATTCAGCATCTGGTACATATTAGAAGTAGGCACTAAATATGTATCTGTCAAATGAATGAAGGTATTATCTTTATAAAAAGTGAGTCTTGTGTCAAGAAATGAAGCTGTAGGTAAATGAGCCTTAGATGTGAGTTCAATATGACCTAAATTCTTGGCCAAAGAGAGTTCTAGAGCATATCAATTTACAGAGTTAAGCCTTACAGAAACATATCAGAAAGACATCACAAAGCAGCCTAGAAAGGATTCTAGGATGGCTCTGCACTTGTATAGTGGTTATTCTATGTGTTGTACTGTCCTTCCATTATATCTGATTATTCAGTAAAATGTTATTAATGGTTATTGCCTGGTCTCAATGACATGTAGAAAATTAGAGAAGTCCTGTGGTTTTCTGTGGGAAAAGTGATGAAGAGGAGAACAATTCCCCCATAATTGAGTAGTGCTCCCTCTTTTACAGTAGAGAAGGGTGGATGGGGTAGTAGCTATTGCTAGCAGGGGATGGCTGCATCTAAAAGGAGAGACAGAGACAGAGAGACAGAGAAATAGAGACAGAGATTTGAGTATGAAAAAGAATTGTGATCTTATTATGTAGTTACAGACAGGTAAGGCCTGGGACATTGGGGCTCATGTATTTTCTTTTCTGTTTTTACTACTCTATTGTGAATTTCCCCCAGAGAAAGGATCATGACATTTTAATCTTGGTACTTCTGGTGTCAAGCATATTTTTGATAGGATGTCGAGGTATTTAATTAATGTTTATTGAATCAATGAGAAATAAAGCAGGAAAGAATTTTAGAAATAATTTAACCCTTAAATTCACTTTTATATACATCGATTATATTCAAAAAGCATACAAGGTATTTTTACCAAGAACCAGGAAGTACAAAGACAACGAAGGTATGATTTCTGCTGAGTCACTGCTGTTTGGTGAAGGAGATATTGACGCAACTAACTCTAATATGAAGCACAAGTAAACAAAGTACTGTTCATTCTGAGTGTTGGAGGAGGCTTTTCAGAGAAAATATGTCACTTGACCCTGACAGTTGACCTCTGGAGAAGAACAGGATATATAAATTGAGTAGGATATGGAGGTAAACATGAGTTGACACTTACTCTAAATCATTCATTCTTTCATTCATCCATTCAGTAGTGTGCTTGACAAATGTTTACTAAACATTTAACATGTGAGGTGCTCATGAAACAGAGGTAAATATGATAAGGAGAAGTGTATGAAAGGTATCCATTCTTTAAGAATGGAGAATAATGGGGAAATGGCTGGTGAAAGGGGGCACATCTAGGCTTGGGCAAGAAATTCCAGGGGCTTCTATGCAGCAAGTCTCCTTTCTCAGAGAACAGGAGAAGACTACCCTCCCTGAGATGAATCAGAGGTGGTCTTGTTAGGGCATTGCTAGTGCAAGCCAGTATCACGGATTGGATCCTAGAGGGCCAAAGTTGGTTATAGAGATCCTAAAACATAGAAAAGGTTTGAGGGATGAGACTGAGAAGTAATTACTCTTCTGTGTAGAGAATCAAACCAGAAAAATCAAGGTGAATGATAGGTCAAAGGGCAGGGGCGTCACTAAGCATGCGTTTAGGAATCCAAGCCCAAACCATCAGGTAAGGACTGAAGGAGGTGAGTTATGAGCTGAATTTAAAGGCTGACTACATTGTAATGAGGCAAATCACAGCTGCTCCCCTGAAAGGGCTTATATTAGAGGCTGGAAGCAAAAGAGGACCAAAAAAAGGAATGGAAGGACTTGGTGCAAAGCTGAAATGACCATCAGTAGTCTGTAAGAATTATTTAGTCTGCTTTTATCCCTGAGTTAGAGTTTGAAGGGAAGACCCATTCCAATTGGATTATAGGAACATAAACACAATTTGGAAATTCTAGAATGGAAAAAATTAAGTGTGTAAGCCAGAGCCAAGATAATTATAAGAATTTTGTCCAAATAAGAGTAAAACCTAATCTCCAGAAAATTAATCTTGGCGTAAAAATATGAGAAAAAGATCTCATTCAATAGTAAGGTACATAGCACAGATTCCTTTCAAATAACCAATGCCACATGAGAACAGAGAAACCTTAGATGTCCAAATGAATGGAAACAAAAGATACTTTTTCTTCCCTGGATATATAGGATGGGAACAGGGGTTATTGACTCATAACAGAAGTGTTGGAATGCCTGTCTTTGGCATAAGTATTAATAGCCAATCCTACTGGTTTATGTAGTGAGGACTGTAAATACTGTTCAAATGGTATTTTATCTTATAATTATCTTTTTGCATAAATTTTATCTCACCAACTAGATTAGTGGTTTTCAATCCCAGTGCACATTAAATAAACTGCAAAGTTTTGTTTTGTTTCATTTTTAAAAAATAAATAGATATTCTAGGACTCTACCTATAGAAATTATGACTTAATTTGTCTGGGTTGGACCCTGGCCACTAATATTTTTTAAATTTTTCTAGGTAATTACAATGTGTAATCAGAGTTAAAATGTTCACAGCACATTAAAATGTCATTAACTACTAATCAGACTCCTCAATGGATTATTTGTGTTGGTGGAAAAATGTAAAGCTAAAATTCAGAATCATTGCTTTTTAAACATTATCTTAGAATGAAAGTAAAGATATTCTAAAGTGTTTTAAAATTTTCCTCCAAGACAATAGGAGACTTCTAAATTAATATGTCTGAGAATAATCATTACCTCCCTTTTTCCTCAAAATCCAAAAAAAATAATAGGGGTTATAAATTCTTAGCAGTACTAGGACACTAAGGAGACTTCTGTCCACATGCCAAAATAATAAGGAATTTCTGGAAAATTAAAGTAGATGTGATAAAGAAACTGAGACTTATGCATGCTCAAGATGTGGCCAATGAAAAAGTAAATTTTCACCAATAAAATCCTGGAATAACAAAAGATAAAAGGTAGCAGAAAATAGCAAGAGCCAGAAGGGGGAATTCAGCAAGTAATTAATTAAAGGACTGCAAAACTGCTACTCTGACTTTGGCACCCAAATCATCTGGCAATATGAGGGCACTAGGAGAAAAATGGAGTAATAACAACAAAGTGCTGGGAAGGTAATGAGAATAAATTTGTTTTATAGAAAAAGAACATATAAAATACACAAGAACAGTTTAAGAATAATTACAAGTGAATACTTATATATTCAGCACCCCAGTTAAGAACAGAACATTGCAAGTACTTTAGAATTCCTCTCCGCATTTTCTTAAATATCATTTTCTTCCACACTAAAAGTAACCACTAAATTAATTTGATGATTATCAACTATTTCCTTACCTTTTAGAAAATAGTTTACTACCTATGATCACAACTATAACAATATATTACTTTGTTTTGCCTTTTCTTGAGCTCGATATAAATGGATATTGTACATGATTCTTCTGTGACTTGCTTCTTTGATTCAACAACATATTTATGTTTCAACCTCACTGATATCTGTGTGTAGTTGTGATTCATTCCTTTTCCCTGCTAGATAATAATCCACTTTATACATTTGTCACTATTTTTTAGCCAATTACTGTTGAAAAGCATTTGGATTGCCTCCATCTTTTAAATTTGTTTTATGAAGAGTGCTGCTATGAATATTTTTATAATAATACATGATGCACATGTGTAAAACATTCCCCTTTGCTGTACACCTAGGAGTAATATGTTCATGTATTCCACTTTCCTAGGACACGGCAAAGTACTTGTACCAATTTATACTCCCCCTAGAAGTGTATAAAAGACTGCGTTGTATTCTTGTCATTTTACCTAGATGGTCAAAGTTGCAAATTCTAATCTTGTGTATATATATATGTATATATATATATATATATATATACATATATATGTGTGTATATATATATATAATTATCTCATCATGCTTTTAATTTGAATTTATTTGATTAAAAATGAGGCAAAGTGTCTTTTTTGGTTTATTAGTCATTTGGGTTTCCTTTTTTGTGAATTTCCTGTTCAAATTTTTACCAATTTTTCTATTAACCTGCCCATTTTTATTAATGATTTATAATATTTCATTAAATGACTAATTCTAGAAACACTTATTGGCACTTTCTATGTTTCAGGCCCTGATCTAGGTACTCAGGATGAATCAATTGAAAACACATACACACACCTCCCAAACAAAATAGTCTCTGCTCTTACAGACCTGACAGTCTAGTGTTTGTGGTAGTAAAAGAGGGGAAACAGGCAACATAAATAAATAAATAGATAGATATATACATAAATAAATTGCGTGTTATATGTTAATAAGTTTTATTCATAAATTTTTTTAAAAAAAACATTCACAAGGTAAGGAGGATAGATTGGACTGTGCATGTAGCATGGGAAGGGAACACATTGTAATTTAAAATATTGTGAGAATAAGCCATATGGAAATCAAAATAAGGAAGATAGTTGTGGAACTGAAACCTTCATCATCTTATAGTAGAGAGAAATCCCTTCCTGACCTGCCCTGACATGTAACATGAGCAAAACCTTTTGTGGTATCACTCTGTTGAGAATGTATGAGTTGTGTTTCACTACAGCATCACCTGATTCATCTTGCCTGAGACAGATAAATTTTGAGAAGCAAATAAAAAATATATTTAGATTTACCCTCTTGCACTGCTGGTGGGAATGTAAATTGATACAGCCACTATGGACACTGTATGGAGGTTCCTTAAAAAACTAAAAATAGAATTACCATATGACCCAACAATCCCACTACTGAACATATACCTTGAGAAAACCATAATTCAAAAAAAGTCATGCACCACAATGTTCATTGCAGCTCTATTTACAATAGCCAGGACATGGAAGCAACCTAAGTGTCCATCGACAGATGAAAGGATAAGGAAGATGTGGCACATATTTACAGTGGAATATACTCAGCCATAAAAATAAATGAAATTGAGTTATTTGTAGTGAGGTGGATGGACCTAGATTCTGTCATACAGAATGAAGTAAGTCAGAAAGAGAAAAACAAATACCGTACGCTAACACATAGATATGGAAACTAAAAACAAAAAGTGGTTCTGAAGGACCCAGGGGCAGAACAGGAATAAAGATGCAGACATAGAGAATGGACTTGAGGACACGGGGAAGGGGAAGGGTAATCTGGGAAGAAATGAGAGAGTGGCATGGACTTATATATACTACCAAATGTAAAATAGATAGCTAGTGGGAAGCAGCTGCATAGCACAGGGAGATCAGCTCAGTGCTTTGTGACCACCTATAGGGGTAAGATAGGGAGGGTGGGAGGAGATATGGGGGTATATGTATACATATAGCTGATTCACTTTGTTATACAGTTGAAACTAACACACCATGGTAAAGCAATTATACTTCAATAAAGATGTTAAAAATAGAAAGCTACTTGCATGATATTGGTGAGTGGAGTCCCTTAAGCAAAGAAAAAAAATCAGAAACTCTAAAAGAGAACAAATTTCATTATGTAAAAATTAGAAACTCTGTATAGAAAAAATACTATGAAGAAGTATAAAAGATACACAATTTGTCACATTGGTGACAAAACTGTCAATATAGACAAAGAATAGATATCCATAGTGAATAAAGAATTTCTATAGATCAACAACAAAATAAAACAATTCTAGAAACATAGACAAGGGATATGGAAAGGCAAGTCACAAAGAAGATCTGTATTTAGTAATATAGATGAATATTCAGAATACTATAAATATATATTTGTATATATATCATACTTTTAAGTACATGTTGAGTATATATGTGTTTATATATGAATTAACACACACATATATTCATTCATATTTTATATATATGTGTAAAGAAAAAATTTTGGAAAAATATGTAATAACCTTTCAACTATTAGAGTTTGAGAAATATTTTTAGCTGCAAGTTCCTTAATTTTATGAAAGTTTTAAAACCGTCAACATATGATACTTTTTGGTAGCTGTACCATTAGCACTACAAAATAATTTTTTTCCTGGATTTTGATTGTGTTGTCCTATAAATGACAGTAAGTTCAGATTGTTTCATAACGTTGTTCAAAGCTTCTTTATGCTGATTGATCTGCTTGTTGTATAAGTTACTGAGAAGGAAGTGTTAGAATTTCAGACAATGTGGATTTGCCTATATATTCTTTTGGTTCTGTCAGATTTTCTTTATATATTTGAAGCTAAGCAAATAGATATATACAAATGTAAGGTTGATATATATTCCCTTGAAAAAACATGTATTTATTTATTTGTTTGTTTATTTATATTATGAAATATCCATCTAGTTTATCTGATAGTCTTGTAGCCACACCAGCATTCTTGGGCTTAGTGTTTTCTTGGTATATCTTTTCTGTCCTTTTATCTTTAACCTATTTGCATTTTTATTGCAAGTCTCTTTCTTGTAAACAGAATATAGATGAATATGTTTAAAACCCAGTTTGACAAATTTTATCTTAATCCGTTTAAATAATCCATAAGCACATGAAAAGCTGTGCAACATCATTTGTCATCATGGAAATGTATTTTAAAACCATAATTCTATGCCTCTACAAAGCCGGCAAAATGACTAAAATTTAAAGAATGACAATAACAAGTTTTGCAGAGATATGAAACAATCGGAATTGTCATACATTGTTGATGGGAGTATGAACTGGTTAAGCTACTTAAGAAAATGATTCAGCAGTATCTACTGCTAAAGCTAAACACAGCTGCCCTAAGACATATCAGCTCTGCTGCTAGGTATGTACCCAACAGAAAAGAGAAGAGTGCATATGTCCACCAAAAGACATGAACAAGATGATACATAATGGGTATATTAATCACAGGCAAAACTAAAAACAAACCAAATGTCTATCAATAGGAAAATGGACAAATACATTTTGGCTTCTTTGTGCAACGATGTACCATGCAACACAATAAAATAACTACTGATACATGAAAAACATGAATCTCAGAAGCTTGATGTTGAGTGAAAGAAGCCAGACATGAAAGTGAAAATGTGTGATTCAAACTCTATGAAGTTCAATAAGGGGCAAAATTAACTTTGGGTGATGGATATCAGAACAGTGGTTACTGCTGGGGGAGGTTGATTGGTAATGAGGGGGACTGGCATGAGAAAACCTTCTGGTGTGCTGAAAATGTTGCACATCTTGACCTGAGTAGTCTTGTGAATGTATACAAATTTAAAATATCACCAAACAGTTCACTTCAGATTGCACATTTACTGTATATGTTATGTCTCAATAAAAAGAAAAAAAGAAAGTATATATTAAGTTCTTTATATTAAAAAATACTCCCCAAATCAGTACGTATGAAAGTAATTTAAGATACGCTAGTTTGGGTTTTATGTTGTCTCCCCATAATGTAATGTTGGGTAAAGTGAGGTGCTTCCCTATAATACTGTTCAGCAGAGCATACATGTTTTAGATAGTGTTGTTTCCAAGGTTCTGAACAGTGAAATTAATCTTTGATCCTCATTGAGTGTTGTGCTAAGACCACATAATGAGGTGGAATGAGAAGGAATCATCACAAGCTTTTTCGCCCCTTCTCCTCCAGAGAGGATTTGCCCAGATGATTTGTTAAGAATGAAATTTTTTATTTATACTCTCACTTTTGTTGTCAGGTCTTTCTGTCACTTTTGAGATAGCTGACTAATAATAACACTTTTTAGAAGTATTTTGATCATACAATAGAGTAGCAGTTATATTCATGCTGGTGAAATGTGTTAATATTCTCTGTTTAAAGATGCAATGCTGTTTGTTCCTTTAAATAATCAAGCTGAAGTTTCTTTAAAAGCTCAGCTAAATACACACTATACTATGAAATATCACTTCTACTAGATAGTCGACATTTGGAACCTCAGGGGCAGTTAAGTGGATGAGGTGTGAGCACAAAGGCTGCTGTTTTAATGATTTTTGTGACTGATCCTGAGCTCAATGGAGTTATTATGCCAAGTATTCTGCTTGTCTCACTTTGATCTTGTAGCGGATAATTTTGAGAATGAATATTGGCAATAATCCCCCTTGGCAGCATATAATCAATTTAGTGTAGTCTTAAGGGTACCAGTTCTGGAGACAGTCTGCTCACGTTCAAATCCTGTCTTCATCAGTTCTGTGCTGTGAAGCCATAGGCAATTTACTCCAGCTCTCTGAGCCCATTTCCTCATCTGCAAAAATGGGAATAATAGCACATTCTACAGAGGATTATTGTGAATACTAAACAAAATATCTTATGTGAAAGCACCTGAGAATAAAAGAGGCACTGGGGAGTATTTGTTCAGCCATTTGTTTATACTGATTGTTGCACAGCAAGAAGCATGAAAGATACAGAATCTAGCTGGACCAGAAAGGTTGTATAGTAGATTTGGGGGAAATGATTAACTGCGATAATCTGTGTAAATTGCTTAGAACAGTACCTGGCATGTAATATTTGATTAATAGTGTTAGCTCTCATGTTTATTTTTGGCACTTTGAAAAAACAGGTGCATGTTTGGAATCTAGACATGTCAATCCCTGAGTAGAGTCAGAAAAGATATTGATTTATTTTTAATCTCTTTATTATTCATTATGACAAAACATTAGACTGGAGATTCGAAAATCACTTGTTAAGAAGTGATGAAGAACAAGAGGCTTTTTCTCCACTTTCATTTTGTTCACGTGGGTTCTCTGTAAAACCTATGCTCTGCACAAAAAGACTACATGATTCCCTATTTCCCATGTGGCAGAATAGGTGACCTTTAGAACATTCCCTAGTCCTCCATATTATTCCTTATTCCACATTCATAATTCTTTTTTTTTTTTTCAATTAGGTTTCAAGCTCCTTCTGATGGATTATAAGTTAACCCTCTGGATTCAAAAGAAGGTCCCATGTTGCGTAAAACCCAAGTGTTCCAACTTCTCCGGTATCCTGAAATTAATCTTTTCATCATCCTTCTGTAAAGGGTGATGAGTTTTTACAGAGTTACAAATAAATTTAGCATCTTCTAAGAAACTCATATTACGTTTTTTAAAAAACCCACAGTAACAATGAAAAATCCTTAAGGACTGCACTTCTTTCTATGCTTAGTGGCAAATATTACTTGATTATGCTGGCAGTTAGGAATGGTTTAGCTTTAATTTAACTTTTCCACAAAATGACATGTAGGCCACTGTCCATAGGATGCCAAAAGCCTGGTGACAGGTTAACACCTTTCCTGTCCATCTGGATAGCTACTAAATGCCAATCATTCGGGAATGCCCAAAGAGCTGAATGGGTCACTGAATTTCACTTTTATTCCAGTTTTTATACCTTTTATTCCCATATTTTGTCACTTTCACTGTTCTAATTCCTCTTCTGATTTATCTGTGACAACAGCCATTGGACGTACTGATTTTTCTTTCAGCATCACAGCTTCCTTTACTGTTCTGTCAGAGTTTCATCCTCCTTCCTCCATAGGATTTATGTTGCTTGAGGATCTAAGCAATTGATAGACGTAACACACCTCCCTGCATATAATTGATGTTGGTGTTCATTCAGGGCTCTTCTTGTGAGTTTGGAGTCTCAGTGTAGCTGCCCAGTATAATGCACTGTATTCAAAGCTCCAAAGTCTCAGTAATTTTCCCAGGTTAATAACATCCTTGGTGTTTTTAATCTTGATTAAAGACAGAAATGATCACATGTGACTACCTTGAATTTAGATTCCTTATCACCACATTTTGCTGTCTGTATAAACTTTGACAATATTTTTTTAACTCCCTGAGCCTCCTTTTCATAACCAGTAAAACCAAAATAACATGTGAAGGTTGTTGTGTGGACCAAATGAGATACCATAATCTGAGAAAGTACCTTGGAAAGTATCAAGGGTTTTATCACTTTAAAGTATAAGGATGTACAATAGTATTTACTATATTAAGAAGGATGGCATTAGGCACTGAATACAAAGTGAAGACTTAGAAGCCTATAAGAACCTCAATGACAGGAATCATGTCATTGTATTATTTTGTGCTCCATATATTGGCTGAAATGAGGTGTACCTCATATATGTTTACTAAATGAGAAAAAATAATAAACTATAAAGTAGAATAATCTTTAAATTTCAGGTTCTATTTCTAAATTCTAATAGATTCACTCTTGCAGAAAGTGATTATTTCAACCTACTGAAAATCAATCAGTACTTATTTCTTAACAGTTTACTATGTATCAGGCACTTGGCTGGAATCATAAGAAACAAGAAATTATTCAAAATCAAGGAAGGAGTGTTCTTATTTAGAATAGTGAGTTCATCCTATGTGTTTAACTCTCTTGTCCTTTTTGCCCATGGCCCCTTCTAATGAGTAAGTTTTATCAGCATCAGGAAGGAGAAAATGTCAGAAAACTATAAAATTTTGGTAGAAATAGAACAGACATGAAAGGAAAGCTTTCCAACCTCCAAATCATTGGATGCAAATAGAAAACTAGATGTGTATTAAAGAGACCCCAGGAGAAGGTCTCAACACAATCAAAGTCAGAGTGATGAGCTGCTGCACTTGCTCTCTCTACCACATATACTTATGTACACAAACATACATTTACATACACACATCTCTATCTGAAGAAAGAAAGAAAAGAGTAGAGGAGGTTAGAGAAGAAACCATTAGTAAATTAAACACTAAGAAATAATTAAAAATAAGAATTTGTATCATTCAAAGTAAGACATAGGATATAAAGAATATAAGGAAAATTGGTTCAAGATGGCAGAGTAGAAGGACGTGAGCTCACTCACTCTTGTGAGAGCGCCAGACTCACAACTAATTGCTGCACAATCGTGATGAAAGGGAAGAGCCTACAACCAAGATTACTCTACCTGGCAAGGATTTCATTCAGATTCAAAGAAGAAATCAAAAGCTTTACAGACAAGCCAAAAGCTAAGGGAATTTAGCTCTACCAAACCAGCTCTACAACAAATGCTAAAGGAACTTCTCTAAGTGGGAAACACAAGAGAAGAAAAGGACCTACAAAGACAAACCCATAACAATTAAGAAAATGGTCATAGGAACATAAACACCAATAATTACCTTAAACGTGAATGAATTAAATGCTCCAACCAGAAGACACAGGCTCGCTGAAAGCATACAAAAACAGGACCCATATATATGCTGTCTACAAGAGACGTACTTCAGACTTAGGGACACATACAGACTGAAAGTGAGGGGATGGAAAAAGATATTCCATGCAAATGGAAATCAAAAGAAAGCTGGAGTAGCAATGCTCATATCAGATAAAATAGACTTTAAGATAAAGACTGTTACAAGGACAAGGAAAGACACTACATAATGATAAAGGGATCAATCCAAGAAGATTATATAACAATTATAAATGTATATGCACCCAACATAGGAGCACTTCAATTCATAAAACAACTGCTAACAGCTATAAAGAGGAAATTGGTAGTAACATAATAAGAGTGGGAGACTTTAACACCTCACTTACACAAATGGACAGATCATCCAAACAGAAAATTAATAAAGAAGCACAAGCTTTAAATGCCACAATAGACCAGATAGATTTAATTGATATTTATAGGGCATTCCATCCAAAAACAGCAGATTACACTTTCTTCTCAAGTGCACATGAAACATTCTCCAGGATAGATCACATCTTGGGTCACAAATCAAGCCTCAGTAAATTTAAGAAAATGAAAGTATATCAAGCATCTTTTCTGATGAAAATATTATGAAATTAGAAATCAATTACAGGGAAAAAACATAAAAAAACACAAACAAATGGAGGCTAATCAATACATTAATTAATAACCAAGAGACCACCGAGAAAATCAAAGAGGAAATCAAACAATACCTAGAGACAAATTACAAGGAAAACACAATGATCCAAAACCTATGGGCTGCAGCAAAATCAGTTCTAAGAGGGAAGTTTATAGGAATACAATCCTAACTCAAGAAACAAGAAAAATTGCAAATAAACAATCTAACCTTAAACCTAACGGAACTAGATAAAGCAGAACAAACAGCGCACAAAGTTAATAGAAGGAAAGAAATCATAAAGAACAGAGCAGAAATAAATGAAATAGAAACAAAGAAAACAATAGCAAAGATCAGTAAAACTAAAAGCTGGTTATTGAGAAGATAAACAAAACTGATAAACCATTAGCCAGACATCAAGAAAAAGAGGGAGAGGACTCAAATCAATAAAATTAGAAATGAAAAAGGAGAAGTTACAACCGACACCACAGAAATACAAAGCATCCCAAGAGACTACTACAAGCAACTCTATGCCAATAAAATGGACAACCTGGAAGAAATGGACAAATTCTTAGAAAAGTATAACATTCCAAGACTGAACCAGGAGGAAATAGAAATTATGATCAGACCACTCACAAGTAATGAAATTGAAACTGTGATTAAAAATCTTCCAACAAACAAAAGTCCAGGACCAGATGGCTTCACAGGTGAATTCTATCAAAACTTTAGAAAGAGCTAACACCCATCCTTCTCAAACTCTTCCAAAAAATTGCAGAGGAAGGATCACTCCCAAACTCATTCTATGAGGCCACCATCACTCTGATACCAAAATCAGACAAAGATACTACAAAAAAAGAAAATTACAGACCAATATCACTGGTGAATATAGACGCAAAAATCCTCAACAAAATGCTACAGAATCCAACAACACATTAAAAGGATCAGACACCATGATCAAGTGGGATTTCTCCCAGGGATGAAAGGATTCTTCAATATATGCAAATCAAACAATATGATTCTCCATATTAACAAACTGAAGAATAAAAACCATATGATCATCTCAATAGAGGCAGAAAAAGTTTTGACAAAATTCAACACCCATTTATGATAAAAGCTCTCCAGAAAATGGGCATAGAGGGAATCTACCCCAACATAACAACAGCCATATATGACAAACCCTCAGCAAATATCATTCTCAATGGTGAAAAACTGAAAGCATTTCCTCTAAGATCAGGAACAAGACAAGGATGTCCACTCTCACCACTCTTATTCAACATAGTTTTGGAAGTCCTAGCCATGGCAATCAGAGAAGAAAAAGAAATAAAATTAATGCAAATTGGAAAAGAAGCAGTAAAACTCTCACTGTTTGCAGATGACATGATACTATACATAGAGAATCCTAAAGAGGCCACCAGAAAACTGCTAGAGCTAAGCAATGTATTTGGTAAAGTTGCAGGATACAAAATTAATGCACAGAAATCTCTTGCATTCCTATACACTAATTATGAAAAATATGAAAGAGAAATTAAGGAAACACTCCCAATTACCATTGTAACAAAAAGAATAAAATACCTAGGAATAAACGTACCTAGGGAGACAAAAGACCTGTATGCAGGAAACTATAAAACACTGATGAAAGAAAATAAGGATGATACAAACAGATGGAGAGATATACCATATTCTTGGATTGGAAGAATCAACATTGTGAAAATGACTATACTACCCAAAGCAATTTACAGATTCAGTGCAATCCCTATCAAATTACCAATGGCATTTTTTACAGAACTAGAACAAAAAATCTTAAAATTTGTATGGAGACACAAAAGACCATGAATAGCCAAAGCAGTCTTGAGGGAAAAGAATGGAGCTAGAGGACTCAGATTCCCTGACTTCAGGCTATGCTACAAATCTACAGTAATCAAGACAATATGGTACCGGCACAAAAAGGGAAATATAGTTCAATGGAACAGGATAGAAAGCCCAGAGATAAACCCACGCACCTATGGTCAACTAATCTCTGACAAAGGAGGCAAGGATATACAATGGAGAAAAGACAGTCTCTTCAATAAGTGGTGCCGGGAAAACTGGACAGCTACATGTAAAAGAATGAAATTAGAACACTCCCTAACACCATACACAAAAATAAACGCAAATGGATTTGAGACCTAAATGTAAGATTGGATACTGTAAAACTTTTAGAGGAAAACGTATGCAGGACACTCTATGACATAAATCACAGCAAGATCTTTTTTGATCTATCTCCCAGAGTAATGGAAATAAAAAGAAAAATAAATATATGGGACCTAATGAAACTCAAAGCTTTTGCACAGCAAAGGAAACTACAAACAAGACAAAACGACAACCCTCTGAATGGGAGAAAATATTTGTAAATGAATCAATAGACAAAGGATTAATCTCCAAAACATATAAACAGCTCATGCAACTCCATATTAAAAAAAACAAACAACCCAATGCAAAAACGGGCAGAAGACCTAAATAGACATTTCTCCAATGAAGACATACAGATGGCCAAGAAGCACATGAAAAGCTGGTAAACATCACTAATTATTAGAGAAATGCAAATCAAAGCTACAATGAGGTATCACCTCACACCAGTTAGAATGGGCATCATCAGAAAATCTACAAACAACAAATGCTGGAGAGGGTGTGGGGAAAAGGGAACCCTCTTGCACTGTTGGTGAGAATGTAAATTGTTACAGCCACTATGGAGAACAGTATGGAGGTTCCTTAAAAAACTAAAAATAGAATTACTATATGACCCAGCAATCTCACTACTGGGCATATACCCAGAGAAAACCATAATTCAAAAAGACTCATGCAGGGCTTCCCTGGTGGCGCAGTGGTTGAGAGTCTGCCTGCCGATGCAGGGGACATGGGTTCGTGTCCCAGTCTGGGAGGATCCCACATGCCACAGAGTGGCTGGGCCCGTGAGCCATGGCCGCTGAGCCTGCGCATCCGGAGCCTGTGCTCTACAACGGGAGAGGCCACAACAGTGAGAGGCCCCCGTACAGCAAAAAAAAAAAGACTCATGCACCCCAATGTTCATTGCAGCACTATTTACAATAGCTAGGTCATGGAAGCAACCTAAATGCCCATCAACAGGCAAATGGATAAAGAAGAAGTGGTACATATATACAATGGAATATTACTCAGGCATAAAAAGGAATCAAATTGGGTCATTTGCAGAGACGTGGATGGATTAGAGACTGTCATACAGAGTGAAATAAGTCAGAAAGAGGACAACAAATATGGTATACTAATGCATATGTGTGGAACCTAGAAAAATGGTACAGATGAACCAGTTTCCAGGGCAGAAATAGAGACACAGGTGTAGAGAACAAAGGTATGAACACCAAAGTGGGAAAGCAGTGGGGGGGTTGGTTGTGTGAGGAATTGGGAGATTGGGATTGACTTATACACACTATTGTGTATAAAATGGATAACTAGTAAGAACCTGCTGTATAAATAAATAAATAAAATAAAATTCAAGAAAAAAGAAAATAAGGAAAATACCTTAGTTATCTTGATCATAATTGTATAACATATTAAAATATATACATATTATATAAAAATTCATGGTCATGTTACTGAAAAAGTAACATCATCTTACTGAAAGAGTTCTATTTGTAAGGAAAATGTTATGTTACCAAAACTGGCTTAAGAAAGTAAAATCTAAGTAGATCAATAGAGCAATATGAATTAACAAATTTGTGGAATAACACCACCTATGATAACGACCATATGCAGATGTGGTACAGAATATTTCCACCAAACTTTAAAAAAATGTATTTCCTGTGATGTTTAAACTATTTCAAGGCACTGGAAAAAAGTTATCTAATTTATTCAGTGAGGAAAGCAAAAGCAATATTCTAAAAAGAGAACACAGAAAACTACAGGCCAATATGAGGTACCCGTACCATCATGGTTCTACTTTTTGTATAATGAACTGTGTGTCATGTTTTTATATTTAAAAAACTACTTGGATTTTGACTGGCATTTTATTTAAAATGATAGATTGATCTTTGAATAACAAATTCATTTACTTGAATTACTTGAATGTCAAAATAAACATTGTGACAAAAATATCAAAGCAAGAGGAATTTTAGAAGAAAAATGTATATATATATGTGTGTGTGTATATATACATATTATTCCAAAAAATATGTATTTGCATCTTAATCATTTGATGTTAATGTGACCACTGAGTCCATTTGCTTAAAACAGACTTTTTCACACCAGGAAGGAAGGAAGATTGAACACTTAAAAGATTCACTTTCAACACCAATCCTGTGTCTGTCCAGGGATGCTGGGTAACAAATATCCTTGAAATCTCAGGAGCTTCCAGTGGTACAGATTTCTTTCTCACTTATCCTCTCAGCGCATTGTAAGTTGGCTGAGGCTCTGTTCCATGCAATCTTCACTCTGGATCCCAGATTATGGAACATCAAGTTTCTGGACCATGGCTGGTGTAGCAGGTTGAATTGTGTTTTCCAAAATTCATGTCCACCTGGAACCTCAGAATGTGACCATATTTGGAAATAGAGCCTTTGCAGATGAAACTAGTTAAAAATACTGAGATAAAATCATCCTGGATTTAGTCTGGGCCTTAAATTCAACTCCTGGTGCCCTTATAAGAAAAAAAGAGAACACATAGACACAGAGACGGTGATGTGATGATGGAGGCAGAGCTTGGAGTGATACGTCTACAAGCAAAAATTGCCAAGGATTGCCAACAACCACCAGGAGCTAAGCAATAAGCATAGATGGAATGGTTTCTCCGTTAGAGTCTCCAGAAGGAATGAACCCTGTTGACTCCTTGACTTTGTATTTCTGGCCTCCTAAACTGTGAGATGATAAATTCCTGTTGTTTTAAGCCACCCATTCTGTAGTAATTTGATATGGCAGCCCTAGGAAATATAAATGGCAGGTGACTGAGGCCATGGGAAAGAGAGTTCTGGAGTGTCTCACTTTGACATTAAATGTTAAGCTGGAAGTGGCATGTCTCCTTCCCACTCATAACTTACTAACCAAAACTATTCACACAGCCCCATGCAAGTTAAAGTGAGTCAGGAATTGTAATCCTATCAGGTGTTGAAAAACAGGGAACCAGAAGTATTTGGCAATGACACTAATGGCCATCCCTGAGCCCACTGTACTACTTTGCTTTCAGAGGCAGAAGTACAGAAAAAAAAAAAAAAAAACAACTTTGAAAATGTATGCTGATGAAAATAGATGGCATTCAAATGTTCTTCTCTTGTTACAGAGAGATATTTTGCCCCCAAAATCTCCAAAGTGACATTCCATATATTCTTTTTGACGGTTATATCAAATTTGAATTCTAAAACCCCTCTTAAGATCTGACAATGACTCAACATTAGTAAGAAAAGTCTTCCTCATAACCTTCTAAATGGCATTTTCAGGAGCAACATCAGGAAAATATTGCCTTAATTCATCCTGCAGAGATTGGATTTGGATATTCTCTTTGAAATAGCTTTTAAGAGCCTTGTCTTTGTAAACTTCATTAAGACAAGAAAATGATGAAACATTTTAAGAGACAATTTGCTGGATTCTGACTCTATGTTCAAGGTACATCATAAAGAGAAATAATGCTTGTGTTTCAGATATAATGTATTCAATACTTTAATTTTGAAGTTTTCAACAGAAAACTATACCAAGCTTTGCTGAAAGTTATACTTTTTTTATAATTGAGGCACTTATTTTTCAACTTAGCACTTCCTGGTTTTAGGAAACAAAAGGGAAAATGTGTTTCAACTTTTAAATCCAGCAGCCAGGCTGTCTCCTGTTGACAACTGAAGAACCTCAGTACAAGACAAAATACTTCATGAGTGCATTCAGATCTTCAGAGAGCAAGGCAAATATCTGGTTTGCAGTGAATATTTATTCACCTAATTGACGCCCCTATAATGCGGTTAAGGTCTATGGGTTACTGGTCTTTTTGTAAGTCAGTGCATAGAGGTGGTGAGGCAGGTGAGCCTGGTAGAGGGTGAGATCCTCCCCTTCCAGGGGACCCAGAGCCACCCCTTCCACCAGACCCCAACAAGCAGCTGATCTGTGCTGGTCTGCCCTCGAGCTGTTCGAATTTTGAGTTTTATCCACAATGTAGGCCAAGTCAGTGGCCTTGTGGTTGAAAAGAAATGGAAGATAAGGAACGATGTGACTGATTCCATTTGGTCCTCCTGCAAGAGACTTGGTTGACAATTGCAGAGAGGAAATACAGGAGGAAAAGCTTCTCAGAGTTTAAGAGCAGCTAAAATTGGTAGAAGTCCTAGGCTGGGAGGAAGCTCTGAATCACTTTAGTGAAAAGAAGCCGAGCCCTCAAGGTGGGTGGTTATGTGCATTACACTTTAGGATCTGAGTTAGTCGTCCTTCTGTAGTTTCCTTTACAAATCAAATGAGAATTGACTCACCCTTTACCTCTTTAAATAGTTGTAGCCCACTTTTCTCCTGTTATCTTGGAAACTAAAAAAGGAGGGGAAATAAATGTCATAGCACAACACTGTCACCAAAGTGGTGGTTGCCTCAAGGCAGGTGGGCAGGCAAAGATGGCTCTTTCAGATCACTGGTCGTGGCAGGTCTGAGAGCTGCCCTGCAAGCCAGACTTCCTCCAGCAGCAAAGCCAGCTGGCACTGGAGCCTGAGCAAGCTTAACACCGGATGAAGCTGAGGCTTTGAGGCTGGAGTGTATGCTTACATCTGCACTTTTTCTGTACATGTATCTTCAGTCTGACAAGGCTATTGTTTTATGCTGAGTAACAGAAGCCATAAAGCAGCCACAGCATTTATGTCCTCTCAGCAACAGGCCCCAGTCTCTTCTGCCCCATTTTCTACACCACACCAGCTTGGCACCACAGGGAGCTCTTTACCCAGCACAATGACATTCCAGCTACCACCAGCCAGAAGCTACAGCCAGTCTGGCCGACTGTCACAAGCAGGACCTCAGGCACTGGCACTATTGATGACAGCAAACAATTCCCTGGTAAGAGATGGAAACTCCCCTCTGCAAATCTGCTTGGGCTTGTGCAAATGGCACTTCAAAGATGTCTCCATGCACTTGGAGTCCATGGGCCAGTGGCATTATGCCAAGGCACTTAAACATTTCAAGGCTCATTTCTCTGTCCATGTCCAATTCTGGTGCTCTGGAACAGGAACCCATCCTGATGTCCAAGAGGCACTGATGCTGGCAACAGTTTCTCTGAATTTTCCTTCATTGGAGAATGTCATTATTTCACTTGCATGCGTGAAGGATAGTTTCACTGAACATAGCCTTCTGAGTTAATAATTTTTTTCTCCCATCACTTTTACTGAGTCCAAGCTCATACTGCTCACCACACAACAGGCGGACAAGTGGAGAGACAACGTGTTGGGGCAAGGAATATAGACTTTATTCTGGAAGCCAGGAAACTGAGAAGATGGCAGACTAGTGTCCTAAAAAAAAACCTTAACTCAGAATAAAATTCAGCTTTCTTTTATGTTAAGAGAAAGGGGATGTGGGAGGGTTCAAGATTAAATGGTAAAGCTCAGTGCAGACTTTTTGGAGCCACCAGGCCTTCAAGGGAAGCATAACATTTCCTTGTTCTTCTTGCTCGTGTAGGCTGGATTGCAAGTCGGCAAAAAATTCAAATTGTTAGCAGTTACTTTTACTCTGCCATTCTTAGCTCTGCTTATTAGTAAGGTTTCTGGGCTGAAAGCAAACTTGTCTATAACAAGTAGTAACCATAACTAGCTCGGGACCATGGGATGGGAACTTTCTTCAGGGAGCTGACTTCAGGGAACTTAATGAGCTATTTGGGCACAAGCAGCAATTCTCTAATATTTAACTCTTTATGTGCAGGGCTAGAGTAATAAAGTACATAATATAAAGAGTGAGGGAGGCATTTCCAACATGGTGTTAGTTCTGTTCTTCCTCTGTTACAGCACTTTAATGTGTGGAACTTCCTTCTTGTCTCTATGGTTTCTGATTTGGAAACTGAACTCATTTGCATCATTGCTTCCCTATAAGTGATATCATTGCTTTCTAGATTTTATTCCATTTTAGTTTGTTTGTTTTTAGTTTTTAGCAGCTTGATTGCCTGAGCATGAACTTATTTCTTTTCTCCTCCACCTGGTTGGGCTTTACTGAGCTTCTCGAATTTATAGGTCTTTGCCAAATTTGGGTAGTTTTGATCCATATTTCTTCAAATATTTTTTCAGCACCACACTCTTCACTCTTTCTTCTCTTCTTCTGAAACTCTGACTAAAATCTTAGAATTTTAAAAATTGTTCCACAAGCATCTGGATGACCTGTCCATATTTTTTAATTATTTATATCTCTATTATTCACATAGAATAATTTCTATTGATGTAGCTTCAAGCTCAGTGACTGTATCTTCTCTCATCTCCATTCTGCTCTGGAGTATATCCAGTGAATTTCTTTTTTTGGGTGGAGGGATAATTACTTTTTTCATTTCTGAAATTTCCTATTGGTTCATCATTTCTTCTCTTTACTGAAACTTGCTTTCTTTTCCTTCTTTTGAAAACTGAACTGATACTAGAACCACAGCAGAAAATGGGTCAAAATTTGCAACCTAAACTTAAATTAACCACAACATCTGCTTGTTAAAACAAAAATATCAATATTTTCATAAGATTTATACAAAACCCAAAATCTCATAACATAATCAAAATGTCTGGGATACGATAGAAAATTGCTTGACAAATGAAGAAGTCTCAACTCACATGAGAAAAGGTAATAATTAATAGACACCAAATCCAAGGTGTTAAAGATGTTGGAATTATCTGACAAAGATTTGGATACATGTTATAACAATGCTCCAACAAAGTAAAGCCAAAATCTCTTCAAAAGAATGTACTCCCATGAGTACAAAAAGAATGATCTGTGCCATGAGTGTTCAGTCTGGGACTTGGATGATGCTCTATCTGTTATTTAGGTCCTCAGTGTCTTTGGTAGGCTTATTAGAATTAGACCCAGGCGTGACAGCTTCATCTGTGCCCAAGAGTTCATAAACAGTTTTATGAAATCACCTTCCCAAGTTTCTTCCTCTCTGTGATATCCCAGTACTTCCCACTTACCCATGGAATCCTTTTCAGTCCTCCAGCCAGTATTTACCCTAATCTTCCACACACATCTACAACTGCAACTCTGCCTGTGAACAAGCAGTGGGAGACCTGAAGAAAAAAGCATTAAATTTACCTGCAGTTTGGCAGTACTTTGAATTCTGGTATTCCTCCCCAATCCATCTGCTACTGTTTACTTCTCAAAGTTATCAAGTAGCCTCTCCATGCCTTTTGTCCTGGTTTTATATCTGTATTCATTGGTAGAGACAGAATGGACTGTGCTTACTCCATCTAACTCATAGCCAACACATGAAACTTATTTTTAAATAAAATAAATGTATGGTTTCAGAAAGAATGTATTTACATATGCAAGATATGCAATAGAAATGACAGTATAAATAATACTGAACACATTGGGAAACATTTCAGGTAACTAACATGTATCCTACACTGCTCACTCTGAATTCTTTCTTACTCTATCTTCTAAGTATGCCTGCCAGCTATGATAACACAAAGAGAGATATGCTCTTTGTAATTTGCATTATACAAGCAAGAAATTTCTTTTTCATTTTTCAGACATAAAATTATGTTAAAATATTAAATATTTTCTTTCAAGCTGCACCTGCCCCTAATGTTCTGTTGTGCCCTTTTCACTTTATCTCCCAATTCAGAATTGCTGTCCTAACATATACTGACTGTGTGCAGGTTGCAGATAGCCTCAAAGTATATGCTGGTTGAATAATTGGCATTTGTGGACCAGGTACTGAACAAGTAAATGCAACTTGAAAATTAAAATGTGCTTCACAGAATCTACCATGTAGGTGTTCTGCATAAGAATACTTGAGAATCTTCTCTAAATAAAATTTCAGATCATATTTAAGGTCTTGGGTGTACAAAGTTGTCCTTATAAAGTAAAAAAATTACTCCAAATGGTTACTTTTTCACATTTCACATGGTAGCACAATAAATTACTGGTGGAAAACAAGATCATTCCCAAGAGTTTAATCTGTTCTAAGAATCCATTCTCCTATTCCTATCTCTGCCTGGTGAAATATTTCTCACTCTTTAAGTTCAAGTTGGATATTACCTTCACACTAAGTCCTTCATTGATATCCCCAAAGTCACTTGTTCTCTTTTCTGTATTCTTACAGCACTTTGTTCATGCCAACATTTTTATGCTGTCTGATATTTTATATAGCTTTGTCTTTTAGACAGGTGTCAGCTTCTTGATGGCATTGACCTAGGACTATTTCATTTTCCCATCCCCATCCTCAGTTGCTGGTAAGATCAGGGTATGTATCTTTTTTAAATAAAGCTCCAAAGGTTCTTTGCACAGCCACATAAGAGTTTATATGAGATAAAGAATTTCTAGAATAAAAACTCTTTCTATGAAAGTTGAAAACATTGACTAACAAACCAGATGTAAATTCAGCAGAAGAGAGCACTTGAGATATGAGTTATCATTAGTTCTTATCCTTTTTTATCATCTTCTTGTCATTATTTACCAAATAGATTTTACCACCACCAAGATACCTCACTTAGGAGCTGTAATCGCCCTGGGCTCTCTGGGTAACATAAAAAAGGTGAGGGTCTGTCAGATCAACACAAATGGAAAGGGAATTTACTAGCTTCATGATGCCCACCAGCTTCATGGGAGCAATCAGTGTAATATCTCAAATATACTTTGAAAATTATGTTTTTAGTCAAATTTATATGGTTATAAAAAGATATTTTTCCCATTGTACAATTGTTTCCAGTCATCTCTCAGTTCAACCATCTTTCATTTTCGTAACAAGCATCCCTTGTCAGGGAGAAAGAGCATTTTCCAGAGGGATAGAATGAGTATTTCAAACAAATAAAACCCTCAAGCAGAAATATTTCTGATCTGAAGTGATCAAGGTAAGAGGTCTGAAATTTATCACTTGATAGTCTGAACTGAATTTGTTCAGAAATAAAAAACTATTAATGATTTCTGAGTAGAAAGAAAGGAAATTAATGTTTATTATCTGCTAAGTGCCAATCAATGTGTTTTCAGACCTGACATTTTTTGTAATGTTCTTTTGTAACCAACTCTGCTCTTATGACTTTAAGGTCAAAAGTCTTTCAGGGCTTCCCCTTATGGCTTTAGGGCATCTGAAGTTTCAAAGGCACCAAAGCCCTGCTGTTTTATTTTCTTCTATGGCCGCAGCTTGCACTGTCCTAGTGAAAATCAATTATTTCATATTTAGACCTTCTTAACTAATCAGAAGCTGTTACACTCCAATAGGTTGAGAGAGTACTTGCTAAAGTGTGACTCCAGACCACTGCCACCAGCAGTGGGTGTTTGAGATAATGATTGATTAAGTGTCACTCTAGCCACACTAATGCAAAATCTCTAAAAACCAAGGATCTATATCTTTACAAACACTTAGCTAATTCTTGAGTACTATTAAGTGGAAAATAAATGATTTGGAGGTTCATAAAAGCACAATTCATTAAGGATAAGATCTTCAATGAGATGTCTAAGGAGTCCTTTACTAAATATGCCCTGAAAAGTGGGATCCTCAGACCCATGGCCAACCCTCATGCCATTTACCTTTATAATAACAGTGTTTCAAGTAAGCAGTGATTGGTTCAACTCACGTCAAATAATGTCTATTTGTAACTATAAAGGACAGATCTGAACTCTAATACTTATATCACTTATTTTATTTATTGGATCAACAAACCTATTAGGTTTCTTACCACATTTGTTTACACCTATCACACAACTTTCAATAAATTTAGGAATACATACATACATATATATATATTCACATATTTGTTGTGACTTTTGTAGTATCCTAGGGAGGTGGACAAAATGCTCTCCCAGTGTAAACAACAGGGCAGCGATAGGAGAAAATAACGAAAGAGGGAATTCAAGAAATGTGATACCTCATTCCTTGGGAAAAGGAGAAAGTCAGGAAGGATGACCTTTGAGTCAGATGAGGTTTTCTTCTGTTTACTACATGCATAGGTTATCTTTTCCCATCCTTTCATTTTCAACTGATTTGTGTCTTTGGATCTAAAGAGAGGCTCTTGTAAGCAGCATATAGTTGGATCATGTTTTTTATTTTTTAATTCATTTTACTAATCTTTGCCTTTAATTGGTAAACTTAATCCTTTCACATTTAAAGTCATTATGGAGAATAAAAGACATATTTTTGCCATTGTGCTTTTACATATATGTATACATATACATATATAGATATCTTTTACATAT